>NC_142493.1:16037041-16341327 GCF_965113065.1 Corylus avellana
TTTTGTGTTAGTTTTGTGTTTTTAGTATTTTGTAGGTCATTAAAGAAAAACTACAGCTTTAAAGAGAAAAATGCGAAGTTTGGAAGAAAGCATACTTTGAGAAGACCTAGATGATGTGGTTAAGTCTAACCAAATCCAAGAAAAGGTTAAATCAGATTAAAGTTCAGATTGGATAAGATTTCGGATCGGATTCAAATTCAGATTCTGCATACGTCTTAGTATTTTGACCATAACTCTCCGCTCAAATATCGGATTGAAGTGATTCAAATGGCATTAGAAAGCTAGCTCAAAATACTACAATTTGTTATGAAATAGAATTTTCGTAATTCGGACGGTTTCTATGTCAAAATCGCCCCGCAATTAAGAGACACAAATTTGGACGAATCCTAGTCCGATTTCAGACTTCTATTTTGACTGAGAGACAGACTTCCGAATTATATAAGTTTACTTGGGCTTCTAGGACTTCCCTAAGCCTATAAATAGACTTCTTTGCATTCAAGAAAAGATAGACAATCCCAGAGAGCAAAATTCTTTTGTTTAGTTTTTCTTTAGGTTTAGGTTTAGGTTTAGATTTTATTTTTTATGTGGAGCTAAATTCCCAACTAAGGTTGGGGATAAAGCCTCACCGATGAAGAACATCAATACTTTTATGTAAGTTTTTATTATTTTGATTTTATTGGGTTTTATATTTCAATTGTTTTACTTCTAATCAATTGTGTGGAGTGATTCTTGGATATCTCTTGTGATTCAAGGATACATGTGATAATTTGAGATAATTTCATATGATTGATTGCTTAGCTTTTAACTCATAAAAATTGGATATCCCTTGTGATTTGTTCTACGGATACATCTGGTGTTTCAATTGAATTTGGATTCCTTTTGTGATTTGGTCAATGAATGGATACATAGGATGATTTTGATTAATTCTTTGAAGCATAGTAAAACATATCTATGATTTAATTTGTGAGAACTTCGGATTAATATTGATGAACATAAAGTATGTTGTTATAATTTGGTGAGTGTGAATTCCCAAACCTTAGTACCTTTATCCTTAGATTTACTTATTTTATTTAGTTTATGTTTATCCTTTAATTTTCAAAACTCAAAAATCAAAACCCTTTTGGAACTAGATTAGGATTTAATTAGTTTAGATATAAATTGCTCTTTCAAAAATACAATTCTCTGTGGGATCGACCTCGCACTTGCAATCCATTAAACTACAATCGATTCGTGCACTTGCGAGTTAAATAAATTTGCACAACAAGTTTTTGGCGCCGTTGCCGGGGAATTGTTCAATTTTTGAAACCAATTTATTTCTAAATTAGTTTTATTCTTCTACTAGTTATAATTAGGATTTTATTTTTCTGCAATTTGTTTTGTTTTATTCGTATTACTTAAAAAAAAAAAAAAAAAAAAAAAAGGATTTTTCTTGTTGCTTTTTGTTTTGTTTGGCTTGTTTTACAGTTCTGCCGCAGCACCTTCCGCACATCAGCGCGATCGAGCGCATTCTGAACACATCTCAGTATTTTGACCATAACATTTCACTCATATATCGAATTGAGGTGATTCAAGAGGAATTGGAAAGGTTTCTCAAAATACTACAATTGAATGCGAAATAGGATTTTCCTAATTCGGACGTTTACTATTCCAAAATCGTCCCGCAATAAAAGGATACAAACTTGGACGAATTTTATCCGATTTCAACTTGTAAAACCCTAAGTTTTAGGTCTATAAGTAGGGAATTATCAGATTAGTTGAGGGGGACAACGAATTTCAAGATTGCAGAGGAGAAAGAAGAGAGTTTAAGGTTTTCCGTGCTTTTGGATCTCTACTTTGTACTTCTTATTTGTAAGTACTCGAACATTATGAATTCAACCAATTTTGTTTTGTCATTCAATAACATGAGAGGCTAAACCTTCAACTAAGGTTGAAGATGAAGCCTCACTTATGATTTGCAACTTTGTTTCATGTATGTAATATTTCCCAATTTAATGGTTTAATTTCTCTATTGTTTTACTTCTAATCAATTGGATTGAATAACTCTTGGATATCTTTTGTGATTCAATGATGCACTTGATGATTTAAGATTATTCAATACAATTGATTGCTTGGTTTTCTTTATTAAAAATTGGATTTCCCCTATGATTTATTCTCTGGATACAATTGATGTTTTGATAAAGATTGGATATTTTCTTGTGATTTACAGATACAGTTAATGATTTAATCAATATTGGATTTCTTTTGTGATTTGGGTTATGGATGCATACATGGGATCTTTTGATTAATTCTTTGAAGCAATAGTAAAACAAACTTAAAATTTATATGTGAGAACTTTGGGGAATATTATAGTTCATGAAATTATGTTGTTATGAATTTGTGAGTGCGGTTCCGAAACCTTAGTGCTTCGTCATTAGATTTCAATCACTTTAAATTGCTCATGCTTTTGCTTTTTCATTCAAACAAAAAAATCTCTAAAAAATTTGGAACTAGATTAGGGTTTAATTAATTTAGATTTAAAATTGCTTTCAAGAATATAATTCCCTGTGGGTTCGACCTCGCACTTGCAATCCATTAACTACAATTGATTCGTGCACTTGCGAGTTAAATAAATTTCCACAACAGCAGTCATGGCCTTGACAATCATGTCCAACTTCTTTTCCATAGCCGCCATCTGATTGGGAGATCCCCCATTGAGGTTTACTTCATACATGCCCCTGCTTTTGACTCCTCTCCTTCCTCTAGAGCAAAATTGCGGGGAATGCTCACTTAATGTTCCAAACAGCTCCATTGCTTCCTCACTACTTTTCTCCATAAGTGTTCCTCCACAAGCTGAATCAACCACCCCTTTGTCAGTATCATCTAAACCTTCATAGAAAATTTGTATCTGATCATCTTAAGGGATGTGGTGATGTCGGCACTTTAGAAGTAGTGAATTGAAGTGATCCCATGCCTCGAAGAACAGATCTCCATCTCGTTGTTGGAACATTTGAAGTTCTCTTTCAAGTTGTCTTGTCTTCTGAGCTGGGAAAAATTTCTTCAGAAACTTGGTGGCTAATTCTTCCCAAGTATGGATAGAATCTGCAGGCAAAGAATTATACCACAGTTTAGCATTATCTTTCAAAGAGAAAGGAAAGAGGACCAACCTGAGTCTCTCTAGAGTTAGGCTTTGGACATGCTGCAACTTGCATAAATCAAATAATTCTTTAAGATGCAAGTTGGGATCCTTAGTAGCTGTGCCTCTGATGTGAGTCAATGCATTAAGGATTTGAGGAGAAATATAATAGCTGCCTTCCACCTCCAGTTGATATGCTATGCATGACGGTTGCTGGAACGAATGCCTGCTTCATTGGTCTCGGCACCAGTGGTGGATTTGCCTCTAATGATCTTGGCCCAATTTCATTCTCTTGCAAATCTTCCATCTCAATTTCTTCCTTTTCTTCTTTGTCGCTAGGTCGTTATCGAATTGTCCGCTCAATTTCAGGATCGAGTGGAATGATAGTTGAGTCTTGAGATAGACGACCTTGCATCAATTGAATTGCTTTTTCACTCAGGTAGCTTCAGTGTTGCTGGTCCAGATGCTCCCTAGAACTGCACTCGACCGCAAGTTGGTGCGTTCGATCGCCCTGCGCTCAATCGCACTTGGCTGACGTTCAACCGCAATCACAGAATGCTAGTCTGCAACCTGACACAGAAAACAGAAAAATTTAAGAATCAATAGAATATCTTTTTGACCAAATAAAAATTGAAAATTGAAAATTAAAATAATACAAGTAAAGGAAAATAATTTTTAAACAAAATTCGCCGCAGTCCCCGGCAACGGCAACGGCGCCAAAAACTTGTTGTTCCACAATTACCCACCTAAATTAATAGGCAAATAACTGGATGTTTTACCCGCAAGTGCACGAGGTCAACATAGTAGTATAGTGTGCAAATACGGGGTCATTCCCACGAGGTCAACATAGCAGAAGGGGCCCCAACCTAGTTATGTTTAGTTGATATTCAATATTGGTGCCCTTGTGATGATCTTGTTGTGATATCTAAATTGATTCATTCCTGTTTTCATGAATTCCTCATATGTGTGTGCCTGATCAACATGTGCATGTAGTATGAACTAGTTAGTTAAATCAATTTGAATGACCGAGTCCTGGGTTTAACATAAGTAACAAAAGTTATCCACACTGGATTCTTGGGTTAATCAACATGGGCAACCGGGAGTGGACGCCCATGTCCTAGGACTCATGTGTTTGTCGATTTCCATAGTTTTATGCTTTCTTAAAGAACAACTTAGTAGACACCCATGCTAAATCCTTTAAGAAAGTAAATAATTAAAGTAGACACACATGCCTAATTCGTTGCTTAGGGAAATCAATAGCTTAAGGAGTAGGCACCAATGGCCTTAGGTTGACAAACATTAGATATTCATAACATGATCAAAACGTTGGCATATTGATATATTAGCTAATTATAATTAGTGGTGGATATCAAAGCCCTACCGTTTTATCATTATCAACTCAAAACCAATCTTGGTTTTATTTTACTTTTGGAATTGATTTTGAGCAAAATTTAGCAATCCTCGTGGGAATGACCCCGTATTTGCACACTATGCTATTGTGTTGACCTCATGCACTCGCAGGTAACACATCCGATTATTTGCCTATTAATTTAGGTTGATAATTGTGAACAACAGCGCTAAGTTTAACGTCTTCAGCCAGATGGTGGTCCTTGCTCAATGCTGTCCAGAAGATGATGCTCCAGATGGTGGTGGCAACCGGTTGAGAATGGCCTACATCAATTCTTCTAAGGCAACTAGTCTTTTGTCCATCAATTCTTTATCCTCCCGAGCTTCCCTTCTTTGATCGGCCAACTCCCTTCGAAGGCTCGCCGTTTCTTCACTGAGTGAGCGATACTGTGTTGCATGAAAAATGATCGGGGCCTCCACCTCTGCTGCGGCTGGCTCGTCTGCGGGGTCATCTTCTGCCATCGGCTTGGCCTCACTCTCTTCTGCGCTACCTGCTGGTGCCGGAGGTACCCAGGGCATTTGGGAGCATCTTTTGTTCCATTGGCGAAAGCCAAATATAGGAGTAGTAGTGACTGGCTCATCAAAATTAAGTATGGGAAAGGTAGCCCCCACGAGTAGTGGACTCAGCTCCTCCAATTTGCACTCCATTCCAAAATTTGTGAATTTGGTTCCAGATGATATTGGGAATGGAATACCAGGCATCTTTATGGAAGGCGTAGAGTGTTTGAAGAAATTGATCCCGCCTCTGAGTTTTGTGCCTCAAGGGAAAAACATTGTGGTGCAATATGGAGTCCACAAATCAAAGCCATTGAGGTAGCTTGGATCAGCTGCCGGTATTATGATGGGCGTCGGCATATTGCTCTTGGCACATGTCCTCAATGATTTCTGCCACATAGAATCTGGGTGGTTACTCAACAAGTTGTGCTGCTTCTAGAGGCTGCTCATCATTGCATTGAAGTGCAGCGGTGATGTCGGCCCTTGTCATGTCAACAGCTCGGCCTTGCACGGTGGAAGAGAGGGCAGCCAACCTGTTGCAATCATGCGACAAGTGGGCATATAATTCGATCACCAATCTTCTGTATTTAGTGGAAGTGACCGGCTTGAAAAGCTTCTTGAGCCCCCAACGCTTGAACTCGGTGACCGCCCATTGAATTGCCTCAAGGTTTTGAAAATCTTCTCTTATGGAAAAAGTGGTCTTAAACAGCAATTCCCGCTCCTCAAAAGTGGGTGGGGGAGAAGTGGCTTGGGTATCGGACCCTCGGGAGGATAAAGCCCGAGTTCTTGACATGATGAGCTTGATTGGGGACTTTTGTCGAACACCTAGTGTGCACCATGATGACCAAGGTTACAAAACACAATAACAAATGCCTAGAACCCCCTGCAAAAACAACAAAACCCAACCACAAGAAGGCAATGTGGGTAGATGAACACCCACAATTGCAGAAAAATGATGAAAAACTGGAGGTTGGGAGTTAATCGGAGTTGGGGTGTTGAAGGGTGATGTTGTGTGTGATATGATTATGGAGGTGCGGTGGCCAGAGATGAGACCTGTTGTGGCAGTGGTACGGCGGTGGTAGTGAAAAAAATGGTGGAGGAGCGGTGAGATCTAGGGGTATGCCGATGGAAGTGTGGTTGCAGGTGATGGGGGGAAAAGACTAAAGTCTGTACGGCACTGGGGAGATAGGAGGTGAAAGTGGGTAAACAGTGACCTAAAATAAGTCACGTGGCCTTCTGCCCGAGCGCGTTCGATCGCACTCGTGCAGTGATATACGTGTGTGGGTGCTGTGAGCTCGAATGCACACATGGCGCGCTCGATCGCACTAATAGAATGTAATGTGTCTTAAAGTGGGGAACTGCGCTCGATCGCATACTGGTTGCGATCGATCGTAGTAACAAATTGTGATTTTTTTTTTTTTGTATAATGTACAACAATTTTCTGAAAAGGAAACACAAAAGATAAGTGAGAATACAAAGAGTTGGTCAGAAAATCATGTAAAGTATGGAAATTGACATTATGGGAACAAAGAAAGAAAAGTGTACCGTCTCTAGTGGCCTCAGTACCATTGTATTAAGTAGATGCACTTGAGCTCCTACCCTGCTCAAACGCTTCTACTTGTAGTTGTAGTGCTACTAGTGTGGAGATCTGCACTTGAGCTCCACAGAATGTGGCTTAAGTGCCCTTGGTGGTGTAGGGACAGGACTTTCTTTATAGGTCAATAATTTTAGTTCCACATAGGACTCCTTCTTGACATGCTTTTTGTGATGATGGTCCTTAGGTCTCTTCTTCCAGAGCTTGGTGTCCTTAGTTTCTTTATACTTCAATTCGTCCCGTTCATCCAGCTGCAGCTTCCTTTTAACACTTGGATATGGTGGGAAGGTTTCAAGGGGTTGCTTTTCTCCACTGATGTCCTTAGGACCATCTGTATAGACTGGCCCAGTGCCTTGCCTTGTGACCTTATGAGTGAGGGGGTCTTTCCTGGATCTTTCTGTGGATCCGGCAAAACTGGCTCACTAACACCTTGGATCAAACAAACATCAAAACAATTGAAATCATCTTGAGGTGATTGCATTGCATCAAATATTTTGAACTCTATTGTCTTACCATTCACCTTCATACTTACTGAACCCTTTTTCACACCTATTGTGGTATCAGCAGTTCTCATAAATGGTCTTCATAAGATGATAGGTAAGGGTGATGGCATAGGGGATTCCTCCACATCTAACAGAATGAAATCAGCAGGTAAAATAATTGTACCTACCTTTACCAACACATCCTCAAGTATACCTCTTGGTCTTCTGATGCTTCAGTCTGCAAATTGCAAGGTGACTGAGGTTGGTTGAAGCTCCCCCAGACCCAGCTTTTCATATACTATATATGGCAGCAAATTGACCCCTGCTCCCAGATCCAGCAATGCATGCTCAAAAAGATGGTCTCCTATCCTGCAAGGAATGGTAAAACTACCCAGATCTATTAGCTTTGGTGGTAATTTTCTTAACAAAACTGCACTTACCTCTTCTGTAAGGGCCACTGTCTCATGCTCCTGAAACTTCCTTTTGTTAGTGCAACAATCCTTTAAAAATTTAGCATATGAAGGAATCTACTTAATTGCATCTAATAAAGAAATGTTGATTTCTACTTTCCTCAAAGTCTCAAAGATATCCATGAGTTACTTTTCTTTCTTTGGTTTGACTAACCTTTGAGGAAAGGGTGGCGCATTCACCTTCTCCATTTTGTTTACCATGGAAGTTGATGCTTCATCTGGAGATGCTTGAGGTGGCTCTTTAGTTCCTATGACCTTGCCACTTCTAAGAACTGTGACTGCTTTCAGCTGTTGATGACCCCCTGGATTGGGTATTGTCTGGGCTGAAAATTCTCCCTACTTTGTTTCACTCAGCTCCTTTGCCATTTGCCCCATTTGCACTTCTAGTCTTTGGATGGCTTGATCGGTCCTTGTATTGAATTGTTTTTGATCAGTCATAAATTGTTGTTGTGAAGTCACCAAGTTGTGTATCATACTTTCCATTTGGTTCAACTTTGACTCTCGAGTTGGTTGGCCTGCTTGTTGGGTACCCCTTTGCTGTCCTTGATTGTTGCTCCATGAGAAATTGGGATGGTTGCGCCACCCTGGATTGTAAGTGTTAAAGTATGGATTGTTCTTATGGGAGTAATTATTTTGTCCCACATAATTCACCTCTTCTGGCCCTGCAAATGGAGATAAAGGACATGCCTCAGTAGTGTGATCTAAATGGGAACATATAGCACATACCTAGACTTGTGTGTCCTATTGAAGGGGTGAGATTTTCTGAGCAGTCATGGCTTTGACAATCATATCTAACTTCTTTTCCACAACAACCATCTGATTTGGAGATCCCCCATTGAAATTCACTTTATACATGCCTTTGCTTTTTACTCCTCGCCTACCTCTAGAGCAGAATTGTTGAGAATGCTCACTTAGTGTTTGAAAAAGCTCCATGGCTTCCTCACTACTCTTTTCCATAAGTGCTCCTCCACAAGCTGAATCAACCATCCCTTTGTTAGTAACATCTAAACCTTCATAGAAAATTTGTACCTGATCATCTTGGGGGATGTTGTGATGTGGGCACTTGAGTAGCAATGAATTGAAGTGATCCCATTACTCAAAGAAAAGATCTCCATCTCTTTGTTGGAACATTTGAAGTTCCCTTTTAAGCTATCTTGTCTTTTGAGCTGGGAAAAACTTCTTCAGAAATTTGGCGGCTAATTCTTCACAAGTATGGATAGAATCTGCAGGCAAAGAATTATACCACAGTTTAGCATTATCTTTCATCGAGGAAGGAAAGAGGACTAACCTGAGTCTCTCTAGAGTTAGGCCTTGGATGTGCTGCAACTTGCATAGATCAAAGAACTCTTTAAGATGCAAGTTGGGATCCTTAGTAGCTGTGCCCCTGAAGTGAGTCAATGCATTGAGGATTTGAGGAGAAATATAATATTTGCCTTCCACCTCCGGTTGATATGCTATGCATGATGGTTGATTGAGGTTCGTTGGGACGAACACTTGCTTCATCGGTCTTCGCATCGGTGGTGGATTTGCCTTTAGTGGTCTTGGCACTATTGGTGGATTCTCTTGCAAATCTTCCATTTCAATTTCTTCCTCTTCTTCTTTGTCTCTAGGTCTTTGTCAAATTGTCCGCCCAATTTCAGGATCGAGTGGAATGACGGTTCAATCTTGAGATCGACGACCTTGCATCAATTGAATTACCTCTTCAGTCAAAGCAACTTTAGTGCTGCTTGTCTAGATGCTCCCTGGAACTGCACTCGATCGCAGGTAAGAGCGCTCGATCACAATGCGCTTGATCGCACTTGGCAGACGCTCGATCGCAGTATCACAATGCCAGTCCGCAAACCTGAAACAGAATAGAAACGGAAAAGTTAAGAAAAACGGGAATTTTTTTTTTTTTTGATTTTTGATAAAAACAAAATTTAAAATTGAGAATTTAAATAACATAACTAAAGGAAAATAATTCTAAACAAAATTCACCGCAATCCCCGGCAACGGCGCCAAAAACTTGTTGTCACAAATATCTACCAAAATTAATAGGCAAATAATTGGATGTTTTACCCGCAAGTGCACGAGGTCAACACAGTAGTATAGGGTGCAAGTACGGGGTCATTCCCATGAGGATTGCTGAATTTTATCTAAAATAAATTCCAAAAGTAAAATAAAACAAAGATTAGATTTTGATTTGATGATAATAAAAAGGTAGGGCTTTGATATCCACCACTAATTATATTAAGTTAATATGCCAATATGCCAATGCTTTTATCATGTTATGAATACTTAATGTTTGTCAACGTAAGGGCATGGGTGTATACTCCTTAAGCTATTGATTTCCCTAAGCAACAAGTTAGGCATGGGTATATACTCTAGCTCTTTTCTTTATTAAAAGATTTAGCATGGGTGTATGCTAAGTTGTTCTTTAAGAAAGCATAATTTCTCTGAAAATCGACAAACACATGAGGCCTAGGGCATGGGTATACTCCCGGTTCCCCATGTTGATTAACCCAAGAACCCGGTGTGGATTTCTTTTGTTACTTATGTTAAACCCAAGACTCGGTCATCCAAATTGATTTAACTAACCAGTCCATACCACATGCACATATTGATCAGGCACACACATATATGGAATTCATGAAAGCAAGCATTAGTCAAGTTAAATATCACAACATGATCATCACAAGGGCGCCAATATTGAATATTAACTAAACATAACTAGGGCTTCAATCTAACCCTACTAAATATATTAGTTACACATGAGTTTAATATTAAACATCTTCACAAAATAAAAGTAAGGAAAAAAATTAACCAAACTTGAACTTGAAGAGCTCCAATTCTTCTCCTTGGAAAGTATGTCTATTCTAGAGGCTTAATGGTCTATTTACAGGCCTTTAGGAATACTCTAAAAACCCTAAAAATCATAGGATCTGAGCCCTAGTTGGCACAAAGCTACAAAACCCTAAAAGTTGCTCTTTCCATATTAAGGCTGGCAGCTGACTTGGCCTTCACGCACGGGTGCACTCGATCGTAGCCCGTGTGCGATCGATCGCAGGTCAACGATCGATCCTCTTGTGCTGGCGCTTGATTGCGGGTGCCTTGCGCATTATGGTCCTTGCCTGTAGTGCACTCGATCGCAGCTCCCCTGTGATCGATCGCTCTACCAGAGCCTCCAAAATTCCCAAAATAGCTCTTTTATGCTCAAGACTTCCGAAATAGCTTCTTTTTCTTCCAATGACCTACAAAATCAAGGAAAACACATAAAATAACTAAAATGGCCTAAATTAATCAAAACTAAAGGATTAACACATGTAAGTTAAGGGCTAAAAATATGAATATTTTTGCACTTAACACACCCCCAAACTTACATATTGCTAGTCCCTTAGCAATACAAAACTAAAAACAAAATGAAAAACAGAGAACAACAAGATAAATCCATCTTTCGTGGGATGTACGGTTGCATTTAGTGTATGCAACAGGCCTTTTAAACCCCTAGAAATTCACTAGACGACGAGTGAAGTCTCGTGAGGGTTTTTCAGAAATGTTACCCACAAACATCATACACGGTTCATGTTATTTTAAAAATTAAAGCATCACTTCAAGATCAAGATTTTCATTCATTAGCAAACTTAAAAAGATGAACTCCATCTTCACAATGAATTAGAATCTCAAAGTTCAATTACTTACAAAGGACATGCTAAAACATTACAAGTTTGGAAACAATGTAAGATGAACTAGCACAAAATTATGAGGCTTCCAAATCTTTCCAATGTGTAATGTCTCCATATCTCAAAGCTCATTGAAATTCCTATTAGAATGAACAACAACGGCATATTTCTTTTTTCTTTTTTTTCGCTCTTTTTTTTTGGTTAGGTTGTGCAATGTTTGGTTCCCTTAAGCTTTCTAATTGACCCATGTAACGAGTGTAAAGTCAATGACTCCCAAACCAATGATTTTAGGGCATTAGGTGTAGAAACACCCCTAAGGACCTACTAACTCAAGTCAAAAAGGCTACAAAACCAAACTAACCATGACATCAATCAAATCAAAAAATTTCACCTTTTGACGTGAACACTCAATGCTTTGAGGCAAGAGGTTCAGTTACTCAGTGAAAAGCATATCAATGATCATTTATTTATATATATATTTTTTTCTCTCTTTTTTTTTTTTATGTTGTATATGCCAGAGTGTCCATCTAATAAGTCATCCAATTTCATCCAAGATACAAAAACACACATATCAGACCTCATGTCATGCCTCACAAATCATGTGCTAATGTGCTTGTGTGATCAGATCAAACATGTGATTTTTCAACTGTCCTGAGCAAGTAATCAAACTTACAAATTCTCTCATCAGATCATGTGTTCAAAACTTTAAGCTCACTGATGAATTCAAGCCACAATTCTTTTAGATTAACCACAATTTTTCGGCAAACATGAACATGCATAAAATTTGTTTTTTTGTTTTTTGTTTTTTGTTTTTTTGTTTTTTAAACATACAAACACACAAAACAAGTAACATGGAACTGGGACAAAAGTGTGTGTAAACAACACGTGTTCCCATACCCCCAAACTTAAATGACACGTTGTCCCCAATGTGTCAAAATTAAGGAAAGAATGTACCCGGGAGATGGACAACAACGTCTTGGAAAGCATGGCTCATAGCACACCCCCAAACTTGAAGTGAAGCACACTTGTCCCTGCAAAATAAGAAAAATAAAGACAAGTAAAAAGTACAAAGCACTAAAGTTAAAAATAAAAATAAAAAATAAAAATAAAAATGAACTGAAAACACACTTAAACAAAATAAAAAGATAAAGTATGGGATGCCTCCCATGAGCGCTTGTTAAGTGCTAAAATATTCTTATTTTTAGCCCTTAACTTACATGTTTTAATCATTTAGTTTTAGTTAATTAGGCCATTTTAGTTCTTTTATGTGTTTTCTTTGATTTTGTAGGTCATTGGAAGAAAAAGAAGCAATCTCAGATGTTTTAGACTTAAAAAGAGCTATTTTGGATTTTGGAGGGCTCTAGTAGAGTGATCGATCACGGGGGAGCTGCGATCGAGCGCAATACAGGCGAGGATGGCACATTGCAAGGTAACCACGATCGAGTGCAAGCATCAAGAGGATCAATCGCAGACCTACGATCAATCGCACACAGGCTGCGATCGAGCGCACCCATGCGTGATGGCCAAGACAGCCACCAGCCTTAATAAGGAAAGAGCAATTTCTAGGGTTTTGTAGCTTAGTGCGAACTTGGGCTCAAATCCTACGATTTTTAGGGTTTCTTGAGTATTCCTAAAGGCCTATAAATAGACCCTTAAGCCTCTAGAATAGACATAATTTTTCCAAGGAGAAAAATTGGAGCTCTTCAAGTTCAAGTTTCAGGTTCATTCTTTTCCTTTCTTTTATTTTATTTTATGAAGATGTTTAACATCAATTTCATGGGTAACTAATTTATTTAGTAGGGCTAGATTGAATCCCTAGTTATGTTTAGTTGATATTCAATATTGGCACCCTTGTGATGATCTTGTTGTGATATCTAACTTGATTAATTCCTGTTTTCATGAATTCCTCATATGTGTGTGCCTGATCAACATGTGTATGTGGTATGGACTAGTTAGTTAAATCAATTTGGATGACCAAGTCCTGGGTTTAACATAAGTAACAAAAGTTATCCACACCGGATTCTTGGGTTAATCAATATGGGGAACCGGGAGTAGACACGCATGCCCTAGGCCTCATGTGTTTGTCGATTTCCACAGTTTTATGCTTTCTTAAAGAACAACTTAGTAGACACCCATGCTAAATCCTTTAAGAAAGAAAAGAATTAGAGTAGACACCCATGCCTAATTCGTTGCTTGGGGAAATCAATAGCTTAAGGAGTAGACACCAATGCCCTTAGGTTGACAAACATTAGATATTCATAACATGATCAAAACATTGGCATATTGATATATTAGCTAATTATAATTAGTGGTGGATATCAAAGCCTTACCTTTTTATCATTATCAACTCAAAACCAATCTTTGTTTTATTTTACTTTACGAATTGATTTTAAGCAAAATTTAGCAATCCTCGAGGGAATGACCCCGTATTTGTACACAATGCTACTGTGTTAACCTCGTGCACTTGCGGGTAAAACATTCGATTATTTGCCTATTAATTTAGGTAGATAATTGTGAACAACAAGTTTTTGGCACTGTTGTCGGGGATTGCGGCAAATTTTGTTTAAATTTTTTTTCCTTTAGTTGTGTTATTTTAATTTTCAATTTTCAATTTTGTTTTTATCAAAACTATTTTCCGTTGATTCTTAACTTTTTATGTTTTCTGTTTCAGGTTTGCGGACTAGCATTCTATTATTGCGTTCGAACGTCAGACGAGTGCGATCAAGCGCATTGCGATCAAGTGCATCAACTTGCGATTGAACGCAATTCTAGGAAGCATCCGGACAAGCAGCACTGAAGCTGCTTTGACTGAAGAGGCAATTCAATTGATGCAAGGTCGTAGATCTCAAGATTCAACCGTCATTCCACTCGATCCTGAAATTGAGCGGACAATTTGACAAAGACCGAGAGACAAAGAAGAAGAGGAAGAAATTGAGATGGAAGATTTGCAAGAGAATCCACCAATAGTGCCAAGACCACTAGAGGCAAATCCACCACCAGTGCGGAGACCGATGAAGCAAGCATTCGTCCCAACGAACCTCAATCAACCCTCATGCATAGCATATCAACCGAAGGTGGAAGGCAACTATTATATTTCCCCTCAAATCCTCAATGCATTGACTCACTTTAGAGGCACAGCTACTGAGGTTCCTAACTTGCATCTTAAGGAGTTCTTTGATCTATGCATGTTGCAGCACATCCAAGGCTTAACTCCAGAGAGACTCAGGTTAGTCCTCTTTCCCTTCTCTTTGAAAGATAATGCTAAACTGTGGTAAAATTCCTTGCCTGGATATTCTATCCATACTTGGGAAGAATTAGCCACCAAGTTTTTGAAGAAGTTTTTCCTAGCCCAAAGGACAAGACAGCTTAACAGGGAACTTCAAATGTTCCAGCAAAGAGATGGAGATCTTTTCTTTGAAGCATGGGATCACTTCAATTCATTGCTTCTAAAGTGCCCACATCACAACATCCCTCAAGATGATCAGGTACAAATTTTCTATGAAGGTTTAGATGATACTAACAAAGGGATGGTTGATTCAGCTTGTGGAGGAGCACTTATGGAAAAGAGTAGTGAGGAAGCAATGGAGCTTTTTGAAATGTTAAGTGAGCATTCCCAACAATTCTGCTCTAGAGGAAGGCGAGGAGTAAAGAGCAAGGGTATGTATGAAGTGAACTTCAATGGGCTACTATGGAGAAGAAGTCGGATATGATTGTTAAGGCCATGACTGCTCAGAACATCTCACCTGTTCAAAAGGACACACCAATTTAAGTATGTGCTATATGTTCCCATTTAGATCACACTGCTGAAATGTGTCCTTTATCTCCATTTACAGAGCAAGAAGAGGTGAATTATGTGGGACAAAACAATTACCCCCACAAGAACAATCCGTACTCCAACACCTACAATCCAGGATGGTGCAACCATCCCAATTTCTCTTGGAGTAACAATCAAGGACAGCAGAAGGGGCCCTTGTTGTGCCAATTACTACCTAAATTAATAGATAATATTTAGTACGTTTTAACTCGCAAGTGCACAAGATCAAAATAATAGTATAGTGCAGCAAGAGATCATTCCCACGAGCATTGGTAAATTATGTTTAGAAGTACTTTCCTATTTAATTAAAAGATAAAATTCAATTGTCACGATTGAATTTAATAGAAAGAAATAAAATAAAAGATAAACAAAAACAAAAAAGGAATTATATTCAGCTAATATAACAATATGCCAATACTTTGATCATGTTATGCATATCTAATGTTTGTCAACCTAAGGGCATGGGTGTCTACTCCTTAAGCTATTGATTTCCCTAAGCAACAAATTAGGCATGGGTGTCTACTCTAATTATTTTCTTTCTTAAAGGATTTAGCATAGGTGTCTACTAAGTTGTTCTTTAAAAAAGCATAAAACTGTGGAAATCGACAAACACATGAGGCCTAGGGCATAGGTGTCTACTCCCAGTTCCCCATGTTGATTAACCCAAGAATCACGGTGTGGATTTCTTTTGTTACTTATGTTAAACTTGGGACTCAGTCATCCACATTGATTTAACTAACTAGTCCATACCACATGCATATGTTGGCCAGACAAACACATATAAGAAATTCATGAAAGCAAGTATTAATCAAGTTAAATAGCACAACAAGATCATCACAAAGGTGCCAATATTGAAATATTAATTAAACATAACTAGGGCTTCAATCTAGCCCTAAATAAAATATAAACTACATAATAAAGATAAAAGGTGGAAGAGAAGAAAAACCCAAACTCCTCTTTATCCAGCCTTCAGTTCCTTTCTATAGCTTGTGCCTCTTTTCTCCACACCTATTCCTAGAGGCGAAGAGGTCTATTTATAGGCTTTAGAAGTCCTTGTTACACAAGTAAACCTAGGGAATTCGTAGGGTTTTATTCTTATTACAAGTTGGAGTTGGAAAACCCTAATATGCAAGTACTAATAGGCTGGCCGCTGTTGATGTGGCACTTATGAGCGGGTGCGATCAAGCCTCTTTTGTTCTGCGCTTGAATGCTGATTGCCTGCTTCGTGCTGTGTCTTCTCTGGTACTGCTCTCGATCGTAGGTAACCTGTGATCAATCTCAATGTCAGGTGATGTGCAAATTTATTTAACTCGCAAGTGCACGAATCGATTGTAATATAATGGATTGCAAGTGCGAGGTCGATCCCACAAAGAATTGTATTTTTGAAAGAGCAATTTATATCTAAACTAATTAAATCCTAATCTAGTTCCAAAAGGGTTTTGATTTTTGAGTTTTGAAAATTAAAGGATAAACATAAACTAAATAAAATAAGTAAATCTAAGGATAAAGGTACTAAGGTTTGGGAATTCACACTCACCAAATCATAACAACATACTTTATGTTCATCAATATTAATCTGAAGTTCTCACAAATTAAATCATATATATGTTTTACTATGCTTCAAAGAATTAATCAAAACCATCCCATGTATCCATTCATTGACCAAATCACAAAAGGAATCCAAATTCAATTGAAACACCAGATGTATCCGTAGAACAAATCACAAGGGATATCCAATTTTTATGAGTTAAAAGCCAAGCAATCAATCATATAAAATTATCTCAAATCATCACATGTATCCTTGAATCACAAGAGATATCCAAGAATCAATCCATACAATTGATTAAAAGTAAAACAATTGAAATAAAAAAACCCAATAAAATCAGAATAATAAAAACTTACATAAAAGTGATGTTGTTCTTCATCGGTGAGGCTTCATCCCCAACCTTAGTTGGGAATTTAGTTCCACATAAAAATAAAACCTAAACTAAAGAAAACCTAAACTAAAAAGAGAAAAACTGTAGAATTTTACTCTTTAGGATTGTGTCCCTTTTCTTGAATGCAAAGAAGTTTATTTATAGGCTTAGGGAAGTCCTAGAAGCCCAAGTAAACCTAGATAATTCGGAGGTCTGTCTCCCAGTTAAAATAGAAGTCTGAAATCGGAATAGGATTCGTCCAGATTTGTGTCCTTTAATTGCGGGTCGATTTTGGCATAGAAACTGTCAGAATTACGAAAATCCTATTTCACAATAAATTGTAGTATTTTGAGCTAGCTTTCCAATGCCGTTTGAATCACTTCAATCCGATATTTGAGCGGAGAGTTATGATCAAAATACTAAGACGTGTGCAGAATCTGAATTTGAATCCGATCCGAAATCTTATCCAATCAGAACTTTAATCTGATTTAACCTTTTCTTGGATTTGGTTAGACTTAACAACACAATCTAGGTCTTCTCAAAGTATTCTTTCTTCCAAACTTTGCATTTTTCCCTTTAAGGCTGCAGTTTTTCTTCAATTACCTACAAAATACTAAAAACACAAAACTAACACAAAATATTAAATAACGACACAGCTAAAGGATTAACTAATGTAAATAAAGGGGTCCAAATATGCAATATTTAGCACTTATCATCAGGGGCTCCCAATTTTCCCATCTTCTCTCTTTGAACCCAAATCTTCCAGATTTACTTCATTTTCTTCCAAAAGCCTACAAAAGTATGGAAAACACAAAAAGAAATTAAAATGACCTAATTAATTAAAACCAAAGTATTAAAACATGCAAGTTAAAGGCTAAAAATATGAATATTTTAGCACTTAATAGCCCCAACAAGCAAGCTAGCCGACTCAAGAGTCAAGGTTGAACCAACTGGAGAATATGATACACAACCTGGCGACTTCACAACAGCAATTTACGGCTAATCAAAAACAATTCAATAGAAAGACTAATCAAGCCATCCAAAAACTAGAAGTGCAAATGGGGCAGATGGGAAAGGAGCTGAGTGAAAGGAAGCAGGGAGAATTTCCAGCCCAAACAATACCCAATCCAGGGAATCACCAGCAGCTGAAAGTAGTCACAGTTCTCAGGAATGGCAAGGTCATAAGGAACTGAAAAGCCACCTCAAGCATCTCCAGATGAAGCATCAACTTGCAAGGTAAACAAAATGGAGAAGGTGAATGCACAACCCTTCCCTCAAATGTTAGTCAAACCAAAGAAAGATAAGCAACTCATGGATATCTTTGAGACTTTGAGGGAAGTAGAAATCAATATTCCTTTGTTAGATGCAATTAAACAGATTCCTTCTTATGCTAAATTTTTAAAGGATTGTTGCACTAACAAAAGGAGATTTCAGGAGCATGAGACAGTGGCCCTAACAGAAGAGGTAAGTGCAGTTTTGTTGAAAAAATTACCACCAAAGCTAACAGATCCGGGTAGTTTTACCATTCTTTGCAGGACATGAGACCATCTTTTTGAGCATGTACTGCTGGATTTGGGAGCAAGGGTCAATTTGCTGCCTTACATGGTATATGAAAAGCTGGGTTTGGGGGAGCTTCAACCAACCTTTGTCACCTTGCAATTGGTAGACAGAAGCATCAAAAGACCAAGAGGTATACTTGAGGATGTGTTGGTAAAGGTAGGTACATTTATTTTACCTGCTGACTTCATTGTGTTAGATGTGGAAGAATCTCCTATGCCATCACCCTTGCCTATCATCTTTGGAAGACCCTTTATGAGAACTGCTGATACCACAATAGGTGTGAAAAAGGGTACAGTAAGTATGAAGGTGAATGGTGAGACAATAGAGTTCAAAATATTTGATGCAATGAAATTGGCTTATGATGATTTAGAGTGCTTTGATGTTTGCATGATCCAAGGTGTTAGTAGCAAGTTTTGCAGGACCCACAGAAAGATCCAATAAAGACCCCCCTCACTCATAAATTCACAAGTCAGGACACTAAGCCAGTCTATGCAGATGTTACTGAGGACATCAGTGGAGCAAAGCAACCTCTTCAAACCTGTCCACCATATCCAAGTACCAAAAGAAAGCTGCAGCTAGATGAATAGGACGACTTGAGGTATGAAGAAAATAAGGACACCAAGCTCCACAAGAAAAGACCCAAAGACCATCATCACAGAACACATATCAAGAAGGAGTTCTATAGGGGACCAAAATTATTGACCTATAAAGAGAGTCCTGTACCTGCACCACCAAGGGCACTTGAGCCACAATCTGGGGAGTGTTAAGTTCTAAACTATTCAAATTTTCAGCCCTTAACTTGCATGTTTTAATCCCTTGGTTTTAGTTAATTAGGTCATTTTAATTCTGTTTTGTGTTTTCCATACTTTTGAAAGCTTTTGGAAGAAAATGAAGTAAATCTGGAAGATTTAGGCTCAAAGAGAGAAGAAGGGAAAAATGAGAGCCCCTGACACTGCGATCAAGCGCAGTGCTTGAGAAGACACAGCACGAAGCAGGCCACGAGCGATCGAGCGCATAACAAAAGAGGATCGATCGTAGACCTATGATCGAGCGTACACGGGTTGCGATCGATCACACCTGTGCGTAGGAGACATATCAAGTGGCGGCCAGAGTGTCTTTCTTTCCATATTAGGGTTTTCCAACTCCTAATTGTAATAGGTTTTGAAACCCTACGAAATCCCTAGGTTTACTAGTTTGTCAAGGACTTCTAAAGCCTATAAATAGACCCTTATAAAATAAGGAAGCTTTCAAAAGGAGAAGAATAGGAGCTCTTCAAGTTCAAGTCTCGGGTTTATTCTTTTCTTTTATTTTATGAAGATGTTTAACATCAATTTTATGTGTAGCTAAATTATTTAGTAGGGCTAGATTGAAGCCCTAGTTATGTTTTGTTAATATTCACTATTGGTGCCTTTGTGATGATCTTGTTATGATATCTAACTTGGTTAATACCTAGTTTCATGAATTCCTCATATGTGTGTGCCTGATCAACATGTGCATGTGGTATAGACTAGTTATTTAAATCAATTTGGATGACCGAGTCCTGGGTTTAACATAAGTGACAAAAGAATCCACACCGCGATTCTTGGGTTAATCAACATGGGGAACCGGGAGTATACACCGATGCCCTAGGCCTCATGTGTTTGTCGATTTCCATAGAACATATATTCTTTTCTAAAGAACAACTTAGTATATACCATGCTGAATCCTTTAGGAAAGAAAAGAGTTAGAGTATACACCCACGCCTAACTCGTTGCTTAGGGAAATCTATAGCTTAAGGAGTATACACCCATGCCCTTAGATACACATAACTTGATCAAAACATTGGCATATTGATATATTAACTTAATATAATTAGTGGCGGATATCAAAGCCCTACCTTTTTATTATTATCAATTCAAATCTAATCCTTGTTTTATTTTACTTTGGGAATTTAATGTAGACAAGATTCAGTAGTCCTCATGGGAATGACTCTGTATTTGCACACTATACTACTATGTTGACCTCGTGCACTTGCGGGTAAAACATCCAGTTATTTGCCTATTAGTTTAGGTGGGTAATTGTGGAACAACAAGTGTTGGGCGCCATTGCTGGGGACTACGGCGAATTTTGTTTAAATTTATTGTCCTTTAGTTGTGTTATTTTAATTTTCAATTTTAAATTTAGTTGTTATTAAAAATCAAAAAGATTTTTCATTTTCCCTAACTTTTCTGTTTTCTGTTTTAGGTTTCGGATTAGCATTCTATGATTGCGATCAATCGTCAGCCAAGTACGATCAAATGCACCATCCTGCGATCGAGCACAGTTCCAAGGAGCATCTGGACTAGCAGTACTGAAGCTGCCCGACTGAAGAAGCAATTCAGTTGATGCAAAGTTGTCAATCTCAAGCCTCAACCGTTATTCCACTCAATCCTGAAATTGAGCGGACAATTCGACAATGACCTAGAGACAAAGAAGAAGAGGAAGAAATTGAGATGGAAGATTTACAGAAGAATCCAATTGGACCAAGACCATTAGAGGCAAATCCACCATGGGTGAAGAGACCGATGAAGCAGGCATTCATTCCAGCAAATCTCCATCAACCCTCATGCATAGCATATCAACCGGAGGTGGAAAGCAGCTATTATATTTCTACTCAAATCCTTAATGCATTGACTCACTTCAGAGGCACAACTACTGAGGATCCCAACTTACATCTTAAAGAATTCGTTGATTTATGCAAGTTGCAGCATGTCGAAGGCCTAACTCCAGAGGGACTCAGGTTTGTCCTCTTTCCCTTCTCTTTGAAAGATAATGATAAACTGTGGTACAATTCCTTGCCTACAGATTCTATCCATACTTGGGAAGAATTAACCACCAAGTTTCTGAAGAAGTTTTTCCCAGCCCAGAAGACAAAACAACTTAAAAGGGAACTTCAAATGTTCCAACAACGAGATGGAGATATGTTCTTTGAGGCCTGCGATCACTTCAATTTCTTGCTTCTAAAGTGCCCACATCACAACATCCCTCAAGATGAGCTACAACAAATTTTCTATGAAGGATTAGATGATACTAACAAAGGGATGGTTGATTCAGCGTGTGGAGGAACACTATGGAGAAGAGTAGTGAGGAAGCAATAGAACTTTTTGAGACATTAAGTGAGCATTCCCAGCAATTCTACTCAAGAGGAAGGAGAGGGGTCAAAAGCAAGGGCATGTATGAAGTAAACCTTAGGGGGGGATCGCCCAATCAGATGGCTGCTGTAGAAAAGAAGTTGGACATGAATGTCAAGGCCATGACTGCTCAGAAAATATCACCTCTGCAACAGGACACACCAATCCAGGTATGTGCTATTTGTTCTCATCTAGATCACACTACTGAGATGTGTCCATTATCTTCATTTGCATAGGAAGAAGAGGTGAATTATGTGGGACAAAACAATTACCCCCACAAGAACAATCCATACTCCAATACTTACAATCCAAAATGGCGCAACCATCCAAATTTCTCTTGGAGTAATAATCAAGGACAGTAGAAAGGGCCCCAACAAGCAAGCCAACCAACTCAAGAGTCAAAGATGAACCAATTGGAGAATATGATACACAACTTGGTGACTTCACAACAGCAATTCACGGCTGATCAAAAACAATTCAATACAAAGACTGATCAAGCCATTCAAAGACTGGAAGTGCAAATGGACCAGATGGCAAAGGAGTTGAGTGAGAGGAAGTAGGGAGAATTTCCAGCTCAAACTATACATAACCCAGGGAGTCACCAGCAGCTGAAAGCAGCCACAGTTCTTAGAGGTCCTGTTCCTGCACCACCAAGGGCACTTCAGCCAAATTCTGAAGAGCTCAAGTGCAGTTCTTCACACTAGAAGACATTACAGTCACAAGTAGAAGTGTTTGAGCAATCCAGGAGCTCAAGCACATCTACTCAAAACAATGGTACTGGGGCCACTGAAGGTGGTACAATTTTCTCTCTTGTTTTTCATCATATCAATTTGTTTACTTTACATGTGTCTCGATTATCTTTTGTGTTTCGTTTTCATTATTGACCTTTATTTTTTTAAAAAATAAATAATAAATAATAAATAATAAAAAACAAAAAATAAATAGTTTCTGTTACTACGATCGATTGCAACAAGTATGCGATCGAGCGTAGTAACCGAATGTTGGCTCTACACATTCTGTAAGTGCGATCGAACGCACCTTAGGTGCGATCGAGCGCACATCACTCACACACGCACACTCCTGGCCGAATGCGATCGATCGCACCAAGTGTGCGATCGAGCGCACTCGGATAGAATAGCACATGACCCATTTTAGGTCAGTTTCCCCCTAATCCCCCTCATAATCACCCGACGCCGTACAAGCTACCCAAACACCCAACTCCGGCCACCTCCAATACTACCACACTACCACCATTTTCCACCACTTTAACCACCACCGACGCACCGCACCACCTCTTGCACGGCCCCACTTGGCCCCACAGCCATCAGCCGTACGCACCTCTTCCCATCAACAACCCAACTCCGACCACCCCCATCTTCACTTCCCTTTTCAATTTTTAGCATAGTGTGGGTGTTGATCCACCCACATTGTCGCTCTGTGTTGGTTTTTGTGTTTTTGCAGGGGGTTTTGAGTGGTGTTGTAACGACCTAGATTTTAAAACTCTTATTTAAATAATATTAAATAGATTAAAAATATAATCGATAAATTAGAACAATGATATGTGGATTAATGATATTAAATAACTATTTAGTGTTAAAGGTATATTACATTGATTTCTGACCTCTTATGTATATTACTTCAATTCTAAAAATTTAGCTTCACTAATATGTTTATGGGCATAATCAAACCCAATCTAGTGAATAAATTATTTATATCGGTGTTTAGCGAAGTCATAAATTAATTTGAAGCTTTTCAGTTTTTTAGCCTAAAAAGCAGTGTCTTAATTTTCATACTGTCTAAATGAGATTAAAACTGCTAAAGAAAGATACCAAGGCTAGCCACCTTTATTGAAAGCTTAAAGTCTTCTAGTAATGATGATTATAGTAGATATCATGATTATAATGATTTAATAAGACAAGTGGCCAAGTGGGAATGCAAATAGTTAAAGCCTAAGTTGAATTAGAAACTTTGTGTAGGCCAAAAATAGACTTAAACGAACTCGGATGAAGTCGAACCAAAAATATAAAATGTTTGTCTTGGAGCCCTCTATCTACTCTCAAAATTTCATGTCAATCGGAGTATGTTTGGACATTGAAAAATGGATCGGAATACACTGCCCTCATTTTGGACGAAAATTCTAATTAGTATAGAGCATGAAATATGGACTAGGTTCATTCTTTTGGTTAAATCCATCTCAACCCTTAGATCAAATGTGTAAAAATAAATCTTAACCATTCATTCTCTTATAAATAGAGCCTTAGCTAAATTCACTTTCACTTAAGTTTTTACAATCTTAGAACAAGTAAAATTGTTTGCTCCTCTTTTCATTTTACTTCTTAGTTCTAGTCAAAAACCATATAGCCTAAAATCTTTCTTGTAGTATTCAAATGTTTTTCTAAACTAGCTACCTAGAGAAGATTTAGTGGAGTTTTACTTCTAAAGGATTATTGGGTAAGTGTTTCTTGTATAAATATCATGATTTATTGCTTTTATTACTTGTCCTCATTTAATTGTTTAAAGACCCAATAAGCGTATAATGTAAAATAAAGTAATGGATACAAGTGAATTAATAATAAAGAGTTAGTGGACAAAATCAATTAAGGACTTATAATATTATCTATATATTATTTACTTTACAGTATTTACATTCAGTCATTTCTTTTATGTCATTTAAATTTCTGTTCATATTTCAAGCGGTAAGGACCATTTGATGCCATCCCCGAAATATGCATTATTTACATTCAGTTATTTCTTTTATGTCATTTAAATTTCTGTTCATATTTCTG
Source organism: Corylus avellana (assembly GCF_965113065.1). Taxonomy (NCBI): domain Eukaryota; kingdom Viridiplantae; phylum Streptophyta; class Magnoliopsida; order Fagales; family Betulaceae; genus Corylus; species Corylus avellana. Next base: position 16,061,486 of record NC_142493.1, read on the forward strand.
GCGGTAAGGACCATTTGATGTCATCCCCGAAATATGCATTATTTACATTCAGTTATTTCTTTTATGTCATTTAAATTTTTGTTCATATTTCTGGCGGTAAGGACCATTTGATGTCATCCCCGAAATATGCATTATTTACATTCAGTTATTTCTTTTATGTCATTTAAATTTCTGTTCATATTTCTGGCGGTAAGGACCATTTGATGTCATCCCCGAAATATGCATTATTTACATTCAGTTATTTCTTTTATGTCATTTAAATTTTAATTCATATTTTTGGCGGTCATCCCCAGAATATGAATTCAGTATTTACATTCAGTCATTTCTTTTATTGTCATTTAAATTTTGATTCATACTTTGGTAGGTACGGACCATTGGTCTCATCTCCAAAATATGAGTCATGTTTTATATATATTATTTATAATACTTGTTTGTATTTAGTGATACTGGCCATTAGCCTCGTCACCAAAAATGAATTCAGGCATAAAGCTTGTTATAAGTAATTATCTTAGATTAATATAATAAAATGAGTAAGTAAAGATGAAGTGACGGATAATAAATAAATATAAAAAGATTAGGGTCTTTAAACAATGATATTATTGGAGAATGAACTAAGTATTGTTTGTATGTATGTATTATATGCAGAAGTGGAGCAGAATACTACACTAAGGAGAGTAAGTATGGATATACTTACTGAGTACTAGCTTTGTTTTATTGTTATAGGAATTCTTATTTTGTCTTATTGATATAATTTTGCAATACAACTGCTGCATAATGTGTCTAATAAAATGGGCTGATAAGATAGCCACCTTAAGAACAAGCTGGGTGGATTGCCGCGAGGAACTGTCGGTATCTCAGTGGATGGGGATATATAACCGTCCAACAGGCCTAATATATAACTAAGCTGGGGCGGTGTAGTTGCCAGCACCAAACAGGTAAACCTCTAAAGTGTGAGGGACATAACGGACGTAAGCGGGCTGAGAGCTCATGAGAAGAGGTCTGAAGAAAGATTATCATAAAACACAAACTAATCTGTCATTACGCTGCATTCACAACTCATTCATTATTATATATTTTAGTCTTTAATCTTATTTGTTCAAACTAGTCTTTTTAGTCTTTATATCTAGGAAAATAGATTACTCACTTGTTTGCCTATGTAAATATGATAACGTCATCTTTACATAGATCTTGATGCAGGGATAGAAAGTGAGGACGATGGCCCTTTTACTGGTTTTGATGGTTGATAGACCATCTGCTGCAGGATTTATGCTTACTCTATGGAGCAAGTCTCATTTATGTTAATCGCTTTTATTATGTATGGTGATGTGTGTAAACTTAATAGATATTACTATGTTAATTTAGGTGCCGTCTGTGGTATATATTTGGTACACCTAGTGTGTACATATGTTGTAATGAAAACCATGTTTCTATTTTATTTAATAATATATCACCTCGAGGTATTTCAGTCAGCTCAACTGTGTTGTGTAAGTTATTCCTAGGTCATAGAAAAAGAAAAAAATATACATACTCCACTGTAAGATTGTATTTTCTAAAGTTGCAGCGTCACGACTTCAATATTTGCTAGTTCAAATATCGGGGCGTTATAGGTGTTGCCTTCTGTTGCAAAGTTGACCATCTCCAGTGCACACCAACTGTTTGATAAAAGTCCCCACTCAAGTTCAAAATGCCTAGAACCTGTGCTTCATCCTCCCGGGGGTCCGAGGCCCAAGCTATTTTTCCTCTGCCCACTTTTGAAGAGCAAGAGCTACTGTTTGAGACTACCTTCGCCATTCGCGAAGACTTTCAAAACCATGAGGCGACTCAATGGGCGATTGCCGAGTTTAAGCGAAGGGGACTCAAGAAGCTATTCAAATCGGTCACCTCCACCGCCTACCGGAAGTTGGTCATTCAATTCTATGACAAACTTTCCCACGACTGTAACAATTCGGCTGCTCTCTCTTCAAAGGTGCAAGGCCAAGCTATTGATGTGACTAGTGTTGTGCAAATTTATTTAACTCGCAAGTTCACAAATCAATTGTAGTTAATGGATTGCAAGTGCGAGATCGAACCCATAGGGAATTGTATTCTTGAAAGCAATTTTAAATCTAAATTAATTAAACCCTAGTCTAGTTCCAAATTTTTGAGAGATTTTTTTGTTTGAATGAAAAAGCAAAAGCATGAGCAATTTAAAGTGATTGAAATCTTATAACGAAGCACTAAGGTTTTGGAATCCGCACCCACAAATTCATAACAACATAATTTCATGATCTATAATATTCCCCAAAGTTCTCACATATAAATCTTAAGTTTGTTTGACTATTGCTTCAAAGAATTAATCAAAAGATCTCATGTGTCCATTCATAACCCAAATCACAAAAAAAATCCAATATTCGATCAAATCATTAATTGTATCCGTAAATCACAAGAAAATATCCAATCTTTATCAAAACATCAATTGTATCCAGAGAATAAATCACAAGGGAAATCCAATTTTTAACAAAGAAAACCAAGCAATCAATTGTATTGAATAATCTTAAATCATCAAGTGTATCCTTGAATCATAAAAGATATCCAAGAGTTATTCAATCCAATTGATTAGAAGTAAAACAATAGAGCAATTAAACCATTAAATTGGGAAATATTACATACATGAAACAAAGTTGCTAATCATAAGTGAGGCTTCATCTTCAACCTTAGTTGAAGGTTTAGCCTCTCATGTTATTGAAAGACAAAACAAAATTGATTGAATTCATAATGTAAAATCGAGTACTTACAAATAAGAATCACAAAATAGAGATCCAAAAGCTAGGAAAACCTTAAACTCTCTTCTTTCTCCTCTGCAATCTTCAAATTCGTAGCCCCCCCCCCCCCCCCCCCCCCCCAACTAATCTGATAATTCCCTATTTATAGACCTAAAACTTAGGGTTTACAAGTTGAAATCGGATACAATTCGTCCAGGTTTGTACCATTTAATTGCAGGACGATTTTGGAATAGTAAACGTCCGAATTAGGAAAACCATATTTCACAATGAATTGTATTATTTTGAGTTAGCTTTCCAACACCACTTGAATCACCTCAATCGAATATGTGAGTGAAAAGTTATGATCAAAATACTGAGACGTGTAGAATCTGAATTTGAATCCAATTCGAAATTTTATCCAATCTTATCCTTAATCCGATTTACCCATTTCTTGGATTTGGTTCAACTTAACCACATCATCTAGGTCTTCTCAAAGTATGTTTTCTTCCAAAAAGTAGTTTTTCTTCAACACCTACAAAATACTAAAAACATAAAACTAACACAGAACATCAGATAATAACACAACTAAAGGATTAACACAAGTAAATTAAGGGGTCCAAATATGCAATACTTGGCACACATCAAACACCCCCAAACTTAACTTTTGCTAGTCCCTTAGCAAAACAAAATGAAAAATAGAATGAAAACAAAACAAAACAAAACATAAATCCTCTTTCGTGGGAGAGACGATTGCATTTAGCATATGCAACAAGCCTTTTAAACCCCTAGGCATCCCTAGAGGACGAGTGAAGTCTTGTGAGGGCTTAACATGAATGATACCCACAAACATTGTAGTACTATGTTGTTAACAAGAAAGAAGTTTCACATAAACCATGGTTCTTATTCATGAGCAAACTTAAAAAAAAACAAACACCATCATCACTGTCAAAAGGAAATCCAGAATCAAATCACTTATAAATGGACAATTTAGACCTCATATGTTCTGAAAAGTGTAAAGTGTAATTAGGATACAATCATGAAGCTTCCAGCTTAAACTCAAGACAAGTTCCATAAAATTTGTAAAAAACTCTATCAAATGAAACAACCAAGGCAAGATATGCATTTTTTTTTTCTTTTTTTATTTTTTTACAGGCTCTGCAATGTCTAACTCCCTTAAGCTTTCTAATTGACTCATGTAACAAGTGTTAAGCCAATGACTCCCAAGCCAGGTGGCTTTAGGGCACTAGATATAGAACATCCCTAAGGGCTTATTAACTTAAGTCAAAAAGGCTACGAAGTCAGATTAGCCATATCATAAATCAACACTGAGTTTTACACCTTTTGACGAGAACACTCAATGCTTAATGAGGCAAGAGGTTCGGTTACTCAGCGGAAAACTCAACATGATCTTTCTTTTCTTTTTCCTTCTCTTTATTTATTTATTTATTATTATTATTAGTTTTATATATCTTGCAAGCCAATGGTTATTTATCAATAGGACATCCCACAAATCTCAAAGAGAACAAGCTTAAGCTCAAACATCATACCTCACAGAAAACATGATAATGTGCTCATAAAAATTTATCTCAAAACAAGTGAAAACTCTTTTACCCAAAAATAAGTCAAAGGACTCAGACTCCAAATGACATAATGATGTGTTCAACCCTTTAAGCAAGCTAATGAAATGCAAACCATAGTCACAGTTTAACTCAAACTTGACAAAAACATAGCATAATTTTTTTTTTTTTTCAATTTTTTTTTTCTTGTTAACACAAAAAGACAAATAAAAATAAACAAATAAAAAAATAAATAAATAGACAAAGTGTTTTTCCATACCCCCAAACTTGAATCACACATTGTCCTCAATGTAGGCAGAAACACAATACCAAGAGGTATAAGGAACCAGAGTGAGCAAAGAGACGACCCCCCAAACTTACTCGTAATAACACCCGTCCTGAAAAACACAAAAATAAAACAAAAATGAAGATAGACGAAACAACACAAAAAATGACTAAAAATACCAAAGAAAAAGGAATGCCTCCCATAAGTGCTAAGTTTACAGTCTTTAGCCAGACTTTTCACCGCTGATGATTAGGTAGACAACGTAGGATCTTCCAAAGGCAATTCCTCACTCTCCGAAATTTCCAGTTCCAAGAACAGCTTCAACCGCTGACCATTGACCTTGTGAGTACTTCCATTCTTAGGATCCTCGATTTTGATGGCTCCATGAGTAGAAACTGCACACACTATGAATGGTCCAGTCCATCGGGATTTGAGCTTTCCTGGAAACAGATGCAGACGTGAGTTGTAAAGGAGGACTTTCTGACCAACTTCAAATGATCTTCTCAAGATGTTTTGGTTATGAATCTTCTTCATCTGAGCTTTGTATAGCTTGGCACAATCGTAGGCATCATTCCTCAATTCTTCTAATTCATCTAGCTGTAGCTTCCTTTGATCACCAGCCTTGGTGAGACTGAAATTCAGCTGCTTTATAGCCCAATAAGCCCGGTGCTCTAATTCCACAGGGAGGTGACAAGCCTTGCCATACACGAGTCGGTAAGGAGACATGCCAATTGGAGTCTTGAATGCAGTCCGGTATGCCCACAGAGCGTCATTGAGTCGAAGAGACCAGTCCTTCCTCGTCGGGTTCACCATTTTTTCTAATATCCTCTTGATTTCTCTGTTGGATATTGTTGTGCAAATTTATTTAACTCGCAAGTGCACGAATCAATTGTAGTTTAATGGATTGCAAGTACGAGATCGATCCCACAGAGAATTGTATTTTTGAAAGAGCAATTTATATCTAAACTAATTAAATCCTAATCTAGTTCCGAAACGGTTTTGATTTTTGAGTTTTGAAAATTAAAGGATAAACATAAACTAAATAAAATAAGTAAATCTAAGGATAAAGGTACTAAGGTTTGGGAATTCACACTCACCAAATCATAACAACATACTTTATGTTCATCAATATGAATCCGAAGTTCTCACAAATTAAATCATAGATATGTTTTACTATGCTTCAAAGAATTAATCAAAACCATCCCATGTATCCATTCATTGACCAAATCACAAAAGGAATCCAAATTAAATTGAAACACCAGATGTATCCGTAGAACAAATCACAAGGGATATCCAATTTTTATGAGTTAAAAGCCAAGCAATCAATCATATGAAATTATCTCAAATCATCAAATGTATCCATGAATCACAAAAGATATCCAAGAATCACTCCATACAATTGATTAGAAGTAAAACAATTGAAATATAAAACCCAATAAAATCAGAATAATAAAAACTTACATAAAAGTATTGATGTTCTTCATCGGTGAGGCTTCATCCCCAACCTTAGTTGGGAATTTAGCTCCACATAAAAATAAAATCTAAACCTAAACCTAAACCTAAAGAAAAAACTAAACAAAAGAATTTTGCTCTCTGGGATTGTGTATATTTTCTTGAATGCAAAGAAGTCTATTTATAAGCTTAGGGAAGTCCTAGAAGCCCAAGTAAACTTAGATAATTCGGAGGTCTGTCTCCCAGTCAAAATAGAAGTCTGAAATCGGAATAGGATTCGTCCAGATTTGTGTCTCTTAATTGCGGGGCGATTTTGACATAGAAACTGTACGAATTAAGAAAATCCTATTTCACAACAAATTGTAGTATTTTGAGCTAGCTTTCTAATGCCGTTTGAATCACTTCAATCCGATATTTGACCAGAGAGTTATGGTCAAAATACTAAGATGTGTGCAGAATCTGAATTTGAATTTGAATCCGATCCGAAATCTTATCCAATCTGAACTTTAATCTGATTTAACCTTTTCTTGGATTTGGTTAGACTTAACCACATCATCTAGGTCTTCTCAAAATATGATTTCTTCCAAAATTCGTATTTTTCCCTTTAAAGCTGTAGTTTTTCTTCAATGACCTACAAAATACTAAAAACACAAAACTAACACAAAATATTAAATAACGACACAGCTAAAGGATTAACTAATGTAAATAAAGGGGTCCAAATATGCAATATTTGGCACTTATCAGATATCTCAACTTGCCCACTTGTTTGAGGATGATAAGGAGTTGCAACTTTATGTGTAACAATCCTAAGTCCCTTTAGAGTATTTTTAGTTGACTCATAGATTTTTTTTTTAAAAAAAAGGGTTGGCTTAGGTTAACAATGAGAATGGACAAATTAAAAATATATAATAATAATAATAATAATAATAATAATGATAGTAATAATAAGTAAATAAAATAAAAGAGTAATATATATATATATATGGAAAGCCTAGGCACCGACTTAAAAAAAAAATAAAAAAAAATAAAAACCCTAAGCTCCTCAAAACCTATTTTCTATCTCTTTTCTAAAGCCTATATAATGGTATGGGACAAACTCTTGCCGCACATCAAGAAAGGAAGAGAGAAAGGAAGAAAAAAAAAAAGAAGAAGAATCTCCCTGCCCTGTTGTGCGTCAGGTATGGTTTTTGCCTCACATATTGTTTCTTTCTTCTTCTTATATATATATATATATATACTTAATGGAGAGCATTAGTGTTTTGTCAAATTTAGTGTCTTCTTGCCTTGGGTGCCGTGTGGTCTTGTAGTGGGAAAGAGAGGTTTGTTTTCTTCTTGTTTTACTCCTCACGTGCAAATAGTGCAACTATATATATATATATATATATATATATATATATATATATATATGGTCATTTGAAGAATTTATAAATATATATACATGAGTACTTTAAAGTATATATATATATATAATGATTTGAAGGATTTCAAATATATGTACATCTGAATGTTTCAAAATATATATATATACATAGCATGCTAACGGACGTGTATATATATATATATGGTATTCAAGTTATTCACCTATATATATAGATGGGGTAGTGGGCAGTATATATATATATATAGTATGGAAGAACTTAAAGTATATATACGTAAAGGAGTACTACTAAATAAAATAAATTCTGAAAATTTTATGAGAAAATATACCTAAATACTTAAGTAAGTTCATTCTCAATTTATTAGCAAGCCAACTCATAATAGTAGTAGAATGTTTTGTTGTGACGTGTATGAGGGTAGTAATGTGTCTGTATTTCCTTCAGGAGATTAGTTAGCAGTCAGAGGAAAATTTTACTGCAGTCAAGAGGTAAGTGAATTTATTATCCCTTCCATAAAAATTATCATGTCATGCTATTTATGCAATTTTGTTTTCAATTGCAAATGATTATTTTGTTTATATTATGGAATTTTGCTATATGCATGACAAGTTTGAGAAAAAGAAATATTGTGAAAATAGTGATGTTTATAAAGAGAATTTTGAGACAATGATCATAAACCCTCCTACATGTTGCCCTAGAAAAGTACAAGCAATGAGAAAAGAATGTTATAAAATCAGAGCACATGTAGGGAGGAGTGTATTTTTGGCCCAAGAGAAACAAGAGAAAAGCTCGGTACCGATGCTAAGGATGGAGGCGCAACCGCTGAAGGAGGCTCTGCCAGAAGGTGGTTCCATCATAGTTTTATTTTTGCCATGCTGAGTGCACCCAGAGTTAATCAGCTGGCCAGGGGACGGGGCTGCGGCCACAGTATCTCATCCCAGGTCGCAAGGACCGCGCAACCCTAGTATATGGGGGTAACAGTATACATGGGCCCTAGTATGAGATAAAAACTCATAAATTTTATTGATGAAAATATATTTTAATTGCTTTCTGTTTTCTTTAAAAATATACTGGGAATATATGTAGTTATGAGTTCCATTTTTCAAAACGGGACAAGGAGTAAAACTGCTCATGGTTGTGGATTTCACTTACTGGGCCCCCTTTGGGCTCATCAGTTTTTATTTCTTGTTTCAGGTGGTGACCAGGCTGCACTAGGAGGCCGGAATGGGGGCGGGCGTATTTAGGATTTCTTATGATTTCATATTAGTCAAGTTAATAAGTGCGTTGGCACAGTTTTCTTTCAGAAATTGATAGATTTATTTTAATAAGGATATCTATCTCGTTGTGAGACATATTTCTGTTAAACAAGAATATTTCAGTTTAGTTATCATTTTTTAGACATGATATTCTAGACTTTCATGCATTCATTGTTATACTAGTATTGTTTAGTTGATAAACCTTATGGATCTTTGCGAGTAAGAAAATCATTAACAAACCTAACCCTAACGGGCTGGGGATGTTACAATTTTGGTATCAGAGCAAAGGTTATAAGGTTCTGTAGACTTTAAGAATTAGAACTATTGATAGAAGTAGTGGGGTAATGGGAAGCCACATTCCGGCCAAGTAGAGTCTGTCTTTGTAGTCACTTATAGATAGTACATGAATACATTCTAATTGCTTATTATTTTCTTCTCTTTTGCCTCGGTCGTAGAGCAATGGCACCCCCGACTCGCAGCCGTACTAACAACATCGAGGAGGGTCATACCGAGGGCAACGAGGCTAGGAACGGAGGAAACACCACTGCCAACCAGCAACCGGAAGCTTTGACTGCGTTGGCAGCGCAACTTGTGAGCTTACTGGCAATGGGTACCAATACCAAGGGAGGAACATCCAGTGAAGGGCAGCAAGGGTGTACTTTCGGAAACTTTAATCGGCAACGCCCTCCTGTTTTTGATGGACAACCCGATGCAATAGCTGCCGAAAACTGGGTCTTACAAATAGAGAAGCTGATGGATGTGATGAACTGCACCGAAGAACAGAGGGTCAAGTATGCTACCTTCTACCTCACTGAGGGAGCTGAACGGTGGTGGACCACTCAGAAGGAACACCTGCAACAACAACTAGGAGCAATCATTCCCTGGATGGACTTCAAGGAGGCGTTCTTGGAGCGATTCTTTCCTCAAACTACTCGACAGGCCAAGGCCCAGGAATTTACAGATTTGATTCAAGGATCAATGACGGTGGAGCAATATGCTGCCAAGTTCATTGAACTTTCTCGCTTTGCGCCTTACTTGGTGTCCACAGAAGAGCTCACAGCAAGAAAGTTTGAACGAGGGTTACAGCCGCGCATCATGAATCAGATTGTGGGATTCGAGATTTGCAAATTGACAGACTTGATCAACAAGGCGGCAGTAATTGAGCGGACACAGAGAATGAACTCGGAATACTTTAATCAGAAGAAGAGAACTGCACCGCAAGGAAACCGCTCAGGGGGACAATCATTCCATGCCAATAAGAGGAGACTTAACCAACCAGTAGAGAGGAGTTACACACCTCAGCAATTCCATAACCAAAGAGGGGGCGAGCAACGCCCTTCCTGCCAGAAGTGCGGTAGGATGCATAGTGGGAATTGCCTCTACGGGCAATCAGGCTGCTTTAAGTGCGGGAAACCTGGACATATCGCGAGAGACTGTAGGACTCCTGCCAACTACCAAGCCAATCAGAACCGCTCAGAGGGACAGAGAACCACGGCACCTGCTCGGGTATATGCTTTGACACCAAGCGATGCAGCGGCGTCAAACGACGTAGTAACAGGTACTCTTCCTATTTCGTCTGGTATAGCTTCTGTTCTTTTTGATTCAGGGGCAACACACTCGTTTGTGTCGTATTTCTTTGTTAAAGCCTGTTGTCTGGAGTCTGAAGCCTTAGATGTAAATTTAGCAGTTGCTACACCGATAGGGAGTACAATTTTATGCACCTTAGTAGTTAAGGATTGTCCTATTTTAGTTGAAGGCCATGTCATGCTCGCGAATCTCGTTATCTTTGAGATGAGCGGGTTTGATATTATTTTAGGCATGGATTGGCTATCCATGTATCATGCTTGCGTGGACTGCTTCCACAAGGAGATCGTGTTTAGACCACCAGGAGCGGCAGAGTTCAAGATTCGGGGGAATCAGAATACCGGCACAGTCAAATTGATATCTGCACTACGGGCGACCAAACTACTGAGAAGTGGGTGTTCAGGATACTTGGCTTGCGTGACAGAAGAAAAATCAGGATGCAAGCTTGAGGAAATATCTATAGTACGAGAATTTGCGGACGTTTTTCCAGAAGAGTTGCCAGGGATACCGCCGGGCAGGGAGATCGAATTCACCATTGACTTATTACCAAACACTGCACCCATATCCAAGGCTCCGTACAGAATGGCACCGTTGGAGCTCAAGGAACTCAAGGATCAGTTACAAGAACTTCTGGACAAGGGTTTTATCCGCCCTAGTGTTTCTCCATGGGGAGCACCGGTCCTATTCGTGAAGAAAAAGGATGGGTCGATGAGACTATGTATCGACTATCGGGAACTGAATAAGGTGACAATCAAGAATAGATACCCATTACCGAGGATTGATGACCTCTTTGACCAGCTCCAAGGGTCACAGGTATTCTCAAAAATTGACCTTCGTTCCGGCTATCACCAACTCAAGATTCAAGAGAAGGATGTACAAAAGACGGCGTTCCGAACAAGGTATGGGCATTATGAATTCTTAGTCATGCCTTTTGGGTTAACTAATGCTCCAGCAGCTTTCATGGATATGATGAATCGGATTTTTCGAGAGCTTGTCGATCGGTGTGTGGTGGTATTTATCGACGACATCTTAATCTACTCAAAGAGTCGGGAGGAGCATGAAGAGCATTTGCGGACGGTGTTGAGCGTCTTGAGGAAACACCAACTCTACGCGAAATTCAAGAAATGTGAATTCTGGTTGGACAATGTGGCGTTCTTGGGACACGTTGTTACCAAAGATGGAATTGCAGTAGACCCAGGGAAAGTGGAGGCGGTGGTCAATTGGGTGAGGCCGTCGAATGCCCATGAGGTGCGAAGTTTTATGGGTCTTACCGGCTATTATAGGAGGTTCGTCGAAGGGTTTTCTCGGTTGGCAGCACCATTGACCAGACTTACAAGGAAGAACGAAAAATTTCAGTGGTCGGAGGAGTGTGAACAAAGTTTCCAAGAATTGAAGCAACGTTTAGTCACCGCACCGGTCCTCACTCTCCCATCAGGATCGGATGGATTTGTAATTTATAGTGATGCCTCACACAAAGGGTTGGGTTGCGTACTAATGCAGAGAGGGAAAGTAATCGCCTATGCCTCGAGACAGTTGAAGACTTACGAGCGCAATTATCCGACTCATGACCTTGAGCTTGCTGCGGTAGTCTTTGCTCTTAAGATATGGCGACACTACTTATACGGGGAGCGTTGTGAAATCTACACAGATCATAAAAGCCTGAAATACTTCTTCACCCAGAAAGAGCTCAATATGCGCCAAAGACGTTGGCTGGAACTCCTAAAGGACTACGATTGTACGATCAACTACCACCCAGGGAAGGCGAATGTAGTTGCTGATGCTCTCAGTAGAAAAACTATTGTTGGGAGTGTATCTGCCATGTTCACCATGCAAAAGGAACTACTCCTTGACTTGGAGAGGGCCGGAGTAGAGATGATGGTGGGAGAAATCCAGTCTTACATGAGTAGCCTAAGCTTGGAGCCAACCTTAATGGAGCAAATTAGAACCGCCCAGTTATCAGATAACGAAATTATTAGAAGTCGTGAAGAAGTTGAAAAAGGGGTACAATCGGATTTTCACATTGGTGGAGATGGGATATTAAAGTTTCGCAACCGAGTGTGCATTCCCAAGGACGCAGAACTGAAGAGAGTCATCTTGTCAGAAGCCCATCAGTCCCTATATACAGTCCATCCAGGTAACACCAAGATGTATCGGGATTTACGTAGAAATTATTGGTGGAAAGGAATGAAGAAGGATGTCGCACGGTATGTAGAACAATGCCTCACTTGTCAGCAAGTTAAGGCAGAGCACCAGAGACCTGCGGGACCTTTGCAACCCCTACCTATTCCTGAGTGGAAATGGGAACGTATTTCGATGGATTTTGTGTCAGGCTTTCCTCGAGCTCCTAGTGGCCAAGATGCAGTATGGGTCATTGTTGATCGGTTGACTAAGACTGCGCACTTCCTACCCATCAAGATGACTTACAGTATGGATCGACTTGCCGAGCTTTACATCAAGGAGATCGTACGATTACATGGGATTCCTGTGTCGATTGTGTCGGATCGTGATCCAAGATTCACCTCTAGATTTTGGAGGAGTTTACAGGAAGCATTGGGAACAAAGCTAACCTTCAGCACAGCATTTCACCCTCAAACAGACGGACAGACTGAACGGACAATTCAAACCTTAGAAGACATGTTGCGATTATGTGTTTTGGACTTCAAAGGAAGTTGGATCCAGTACATTCCATTGATAGAGTTCGCTTACAACAACAGCTATCACACTAGCATTGAGATGGCACCCTATGAAGCCTTATACGGGAGGCGGTGTAGGTCGCCATTATACTGGGATGAAGTAGGAGAGAGAAAATTACTCGGACCAGAGATCATTCAAGACACCTGTGAGAAGATAGCAGTGATTAAGCAGAGATTAGCAGCAGCTCAGAGTCGACAGAAGAGCTACGCCGATGTTAGACGACGAGAACTGGAATTCGAAGTCGGCACAAAGGTCTTTCTCAAGGTCGCCCCTATGAAAGGAGTAATGAGGTTCGGAAGAAGAGGAAAGCTGAGCCCCAGATTTGTGGGCCCCTTCGAGATTCTCGAGAAGATTGGCACGGTGGCATATCGCTTGGCACTACCACCAAACTTAACAGGAATTCACAATGTATTTCATATATCCATGCTAAGGAAGTACGTACCAGATCCCACACATGTATTGGAAAGCGAGCCCCTGCAGATTCAATCCAACATGACTTATGAGGAGACACCGACAAGAATACTGGATAGAAGGGAACAAGTCCTCAGGAACAAGACTATCTCTTTAGTGAAAGTCTTATGGAGTAACCACTCCGTGGAAGAAGCTTCATGGGAATTGGAAGAGAGCATGCGGGAGAAGTACCCGTATCTGTTTGAGTGAAAGCTGACAGGCCTTGAGGCAACTCTAACACATCAGGTACTTCCTATGGTTAGTGGATTAGTTGTTCACCAAATTCCGGGGACGGAATTTTTATAAGGGGGGAGGATTGTAACAATCCTAAGTCCCTTTAGAGTATTTTTAGTTGACTCGTAGATTTTTTTTAAAAAAAAAGGGTTGGCTTAGGTTAACAATGAGAATGGACAAATTAAAAATATATAATAATATTAATAATAATAATAATAATGATAGTAATAATAAGTAAATAAAATAAAAGAGTAATATATATATATATATATGGAAAGCCTAGGCACCGACTTAAAAAAAAAAATAAAAAAAATAAAAACCCTAAGCTCCTCAAAACCTATTTTCTATCTCTTTTCTAAAGCCTATATAATGGTATGGGACAAACTCTTGCCGCACATCAAGAAAGGAAGAGAGAAAGGAAGAAAAAAAAAAGAAGAAGAATCTCCCTGCCCTGTTGTGCGTCAGGTATGGTTTTTGCCTCACATATTGTTTCTTTCTTCTTCTTATATATATATATATATATATATATATATACTTAATGGAGAGCATTAGTGTTTTGTCAAATTTAGTGTCTTCTTGCCTTGGGTGCCGTGTGGTCTTGTAGTGGGAAAGAGAGGTTTGTTTTCTTCTTGTTTTACTCCTCACGTGCAAATAGTGCAACTATATATATATATATATATATATATATATATATATATATATATATATATATATATATATATATATATATATGGTCATTTGAAGAATTTATAAATATATATACATGAGTACTTTAAAGTATATATATATATATAATGATTTGAAGGATTTCAAATATATGTACATCTGAATGTTTCAAAATATATATATATACATAGCATGCTAACGGACGTGTATATATATATATATGGTATTCAAGTTATTCACCTATATATATAGATGGGGTAGTGGGCAGTATATATATATATATAGTATGGAAGAACTTAAAGTATATATACGTAAAGGAGTACTACTAAATAAAATAAATTCTGAAAATTTTATGAGAAAATATACCTAAATACCTAAGTAAGTTCATTCTCAATTTATTAGCAAGCCAACTCATAATAGTAGTAGAATGTTTTGTTGTGACGTGTATGAGGGTAGTAATGTGTCTGTATTTCCTTCAGGAGATTAGTTAGCAGTCAGAGGAAAATTTTACTGCAGTCAAGAGGTAAGTGAATTTATTATCCCTTCCATAAAAATTATCATGTCATGCTATTTATGCAATTTTGTTTTCAATTGCAAATGATTATTTTGTTTATATTATGGAATTTTGCTATATGCATGACAAGTTTGAGAAAAAGAAATATTGTGAAAATAGTGATGTTTATAAAGAGAATTTTGAGACAATGATCATAAACCCTCCTACATGTTGCCCTAGAAAAGTACAAGCAATGAGAAAAGAATGTTATAAAATCAGAGCACATGTAGGGAGGAGTGTATTTTTGGCCCAAGAGAAACAAGAGAAAAGCTCGGTACCGATGCTAAGGATGGAGGCGCAACCGCTGAAGGAGGCTCTGCCAGAAGGTGGTTCCATCATAGTTTTATTTTTGCCATGCTGAGTGCACCCAGAGTTAATCGGCTGGCCAGGGGACGGGGCTGCGGCCACAGTATCTCATCCCAGGTCGCAAGGACCGCGCAACCCTAGTATATGGGGGTAACAGTATACATGGGCCCTAGTATGAGATAAAAACTCATAAATTTTATTGATGAAAATATATTTTAATTGCTTTCTGTTTTCTTTAAAAATATACTGGGAATATATGTAGTTATGAGTTCCATTTTTCAAAACGGGACAAGGAGTAAAACTGCTCATGGTTGTGGATTTCACTTACTGGGCCCCCTTTGGGCTCATCAGTTTTTATTTCTTGTTTCAGGTGGTGACCAGGCTGCACTAGGAGGCCGGAATGGGGGCGGGCGTATTTAAGATTTCTTATGATTTCATATTAGTCAAGTTAATAAGTGCGTTGGCACGGTTTTCTTTCAGAAATTGATAGATTTATTTTAATAAGGATATCTATCTCGTTGTGAGACATATTTCTGTTAAACAAGAATATTTCAGTTTAGTTATCATTTTTTAGACATGATATTCTAGACTTTCATGCATTCATTGTTATACTAGTATTGTTTAGTTGATAAACCTTATGGATCTTTGCGAGTAAGAAAATCATTAACAAACCTAACCCTAACGGGCTGGGGATGTTACATTATGAGTAATACCATACTTCTTCATGAGTTGCTCAAAATATCGGTTGCAGAAATGCTTCCCCCCATCACTGATGATGGCACGTGGTGTCCCAAAACGTGCGAACACATTTTCCTTCAAAAATTGCAACACGACTCTGTGATCATTAGTCTTGCAGGCAATAGCCTCCACCCACTTGGAAACATAATCCACCGCCACAAGGATGAAAAGATACCCATAAGAATTAGGGAAGGGACCCATGAAATCAATGCCTCAAACATCAAACAGCTCCACAATAAGGATCGGGTTCAGCGGCATCATATTCCTTCTTCCAATGCTCCCCAACTTCTGGCATCTAGCACAGGTTGAACAGTAGGCATAGGCATCACGAAAAATGGAGGGCCAATAGAATCCACTTTGAAGAATCTTCGCCGCGGTCTTTTTAGAACTGAAGTGGCCTCCACATGCATGATCATGGCAAAAAGATAGGACATTTTGCTGGTCATTTTCAGGAATGCATCTCCTTATAATCTGATCTGGGCAGTATTTGAACAGGTAAGGATCATCCCGAAGGAAGTACTTCGCCCCAGCCAAGAATTTTGATTTGGCTTGCCTAGTCCAATGTGATGGCATTTGGGCAGTGACAAGGTAGTTCACTATGTCTGCGACCCATGGTGCAGGATTTTGAGAGATGTGCATAAGTTGTTCATCAGGGAATGTCTCAGCAATCGGCACAGCATTTTCGTTGAAGCCCACAACCAGCCTGGATAGATGGTCAACTACCACATTCTCGGAACCCTTCTTGTCCCGAATATCAATATCAAACTCTTGCAGCAACAGAATCCACCAGATGAGATGAGATTTAGCATCTTTCTTTGGCAATAGATATTTCAACGCAGCATGATCCGAGTAGACTAAGACTTTAGATCCTAACAAGTAAGATCTAAATTTATCCAGAGCAAACACTACAGCTAACAACTCCTTTTCAGTAGTGGAGTAGTTGAGTTGTGCATCATTTAGAGTCTTGCTGGCATAGTATATGACATGCGGAATCTTCTCTACTCGCTGACCCAAAACGGCTCCCACAGCATAATCGGAGGCATCACACATTATCTCAAACGGAACCCCCCAATTAGGTGGCTGAATGATTGGTGTAGAAGTTAAGATCTTTTTCAGAATCTCAAAGGCTGTCTGGCACTTGTCATTGAAATCAAAAGGAACATCTTTTGCCAATAGATTACATATAGGTCTTGCTATCTTGCTGAAGTCCTTGATGAATCTTCTGTAGAACCCAGCATGTCCCAGAAATGACCGAACCTCCTTAACTGTCCGCGGGGGCGGAAGGTTAGATATCAGATCAACCTTAGCTCTATCAACCTCAATACCTTTGTGGGAAATTACATGCCCAAAACAATTCCTTGTTTCACCATGAAGTGGCATTTTTCCCAATTCAGAACCAAATTCTTCTCCTTGCACCGTACTAGTACCAATGTGAGATGATGTAGACATTCCCCAAATGATGAACCAAAGACCGAGAAGTCGTCCATGAAGATCTCCAGGTGACGTTCAACCATATCTGAAAAGATGCTGATTATGCATCGCTGAAAAGTGGCGGGTGCATTGCACAATCCAAACGGCATACGGCGATAGGCAAACGTACCGAACGGACAAGTGAAAGTAGTCTTCTCTTGATCTTCGGGGTCCAGTGGAATTTGGTTGTAGCCGGAGTAACCATCAAGGAAACAGTAGTACTCATGGCCTGCCAATCTCTCCAACATCTGATCGATGAAAGGTAGAGGAAAATGGTCTTTTCTTGTCACGACATTTAACTTCCTGTAGTCAATGCACACTCTCCATCCTGACTGCACACGAGTGGGGACCAACTCATTTTCCTTGTTCTTGATAACTGTAATCCCTGCCTTCTTCGGCACCACATGAATGGGACTCACCCATTTGCTGTCAGAGATTGGGGATATGATTCCCGCATCCAGAAGTTTAATTACGTCCGCTCGAACTACCTCTTGCATGGCCGGATTCAACCGTCTCTATGGCTCGCGAGAAGTTTTAGCATTTTCTTCCAGATGAATCTTATGCATCACTACTGCAGGGCTGATTCCTTTGATATCTTCTATTGACCACCCGATTGCTTCTTTATGCTCTCTTAAAACTTCTAGCAGCTCATGTTCCTGATCACTATCCAAGTCGGCAGCAATGATCACAGGCAAAGATTCTATAGGATCCAGATACTTGTACTTCAGGGTGTCTGGTAGAGGCTTCAACTCTCGCTTGACAGGCTCAGCTGCTAATGAAGATGGATTAGGGGACGATGTCAAAGTAATTTCTGTAGTCTTCGTCTCTATCTCAGGAGTTAAGTCTAACAAGGCGTCAGCTTGTTCCAATAAAGTGTCCAGTGCCATGTCACTTCGCAGTGCAATCAGGCATTCTCCCAAGGGGTTTTCAATATCTGGTTCATTGACAGTTTTCTCTACTATCTCCTCAATTAAGCATGTGCTTCTGACCTCCTCATACTCAAATGGCTGCTTGCTGATATCAAAGATGTTCAGTTCCACTGTCATGTTTCCAAATGATATCTTCATGACTCCCGTTCTACAGTTGATTAGGGCATTAGCCGTAGCTAAAAAGGGACGCCCTAATATGATTGGAACTTGAATTTCTGCATTTTCCGTCTCTGTATCTAAGTTGATGAAGTCCACAGGGTAGTAGAACTTATCAACTTGGATCAGCACGTCTTCAATAATTCCCCTTGGAACCTTCACAGATCTGTCAGCCAACTGAAGTGTAATTGAAGTGGATTTCAACTCTCCCAATCCCAACTGAACATATAATGAATATGGCAGTAGATTTACACTGGCCCCCAAATCCAACAGAGCTTTCTCAACTCGATTGTCACCAATCTTGCAAGTAGTGGTAGGACATCCAGGGTCCTTATACTTTACAGGCATCTTGTATTGCAAGATAGAGCTGACCTGCTCAGTCAGGAAAGCTTTCTTGGGGACGTTCCTCTTTCTCTTGATGGTGACCAAATCCTTCAGAAATTTGGCATAAGAAGGCACTTGCTGGATGGCATCTAGGAATGGAATGTTTATCTGCACTTGCTTGATCACTTCCAAATATCATCGAACTTCGAGCTCTTCTTTGGCGGTTTCAGTCTTTCTGGATACGGAGCTTTGGGTATATACTTTTTGGAAGGATCCTTAGTAATCGGAATGGCAATGTCCGGTCCTGTGTCTTCCGCAGGCTTGTCCAGGTTTTCCTTCTCTTCTGCAGCCTTAGTGGCCTCTTCAGGCATGACCACTTGATTATCCACCTGTTTGCCTGACCTCAGAGTGGTGATGGCTTGTACATGCTCCTGACCATGCATAGTGGCGGAGGAACTTCCAATCACAAATTGCCCTTTTGGGTTAGGCACGGGTTGACTAGGGAACTTCCCTCTTTCTCTTTCCCCCACCTGATTTGCTATCTGGCCAACTTGTCCTTCTACCTTGATCATGGCCTGCTTAAGTTCTTGTATGTCTCTGCTATTATCCATGTTGGAATTCCTCAGCTCCTGTATGGCTTGATTGGTGAAACCTTTTAGCTCTTGTATAGCTTGGGAGTTGGAATTCTTGAGCTCTTGTATAGCTTGGGAGTTGGACCGGTCGACTTTTTCTATTAATGTTTTCATCATGTCTTCCAGTGATGACTGTGGTGCAGGCACTTGAGTGGTAGACTGATAAACAGGGGTTTGAGCTTGTTGAGATGAGCTGAGCTGATTCTGAGCTTGAGTGGTATCTCTTTGGTTCAATGGCTGATTATGCTTCCAAGAGAAATTGGGGTGATTCCGCCACCCTGGATTGTAAGTTTCGGAAAACAGTCCAGTGGTGGGTTTTTTGTACTCATTGAAGGCATTGACTTGCTCAGTTGGGTACTCTGTTGACAGAGTTGGGCAGTTTTGAGTGAAGTGCGTTTGACTATCACATAACCCGCATGCATCAACGTGGTAAGTATCTGCTGCATTCACTGGTTTGTTTAAGACCATAGTGTCAAACTGACGCCTGAGAACCTTGAACTCCTCCCTTAATTCAGCATCGTTCCTCACCTCATAGATGGTTACTGTCTTGGGAGCGGGTTGTTGTCTGTCCCAACTATCTTGAAAATCCCATTGTTGTGCTCGTTCAGCCATTTCATCCAAAGTTTTATAAGCTTCATCCCCAGTAAGACTTAAGAATTCTCTACCATTCATCGTCTCAAGCGAGTTTCGCTCACTTGGTGTTAGTCCCCTGTAGAAAATTTGAACTAGCACCTCATTCTCAAACCCGTGGGGTGGGCATTTTATAGTAAGCTCTTTAAACTTCTCCCAGCTATCGGTGAATCTTTCCCCTTCTTTTTGTCTGAAATTGGTGATCTGTAGACGGAGGGCATTGATTTTGGAAATTGGGAAGAACTTGTGGTAAAACTTGCTTTGCAACATATCCCAAGAAGTGATAGATCCAGGTCTATTGCTGAGTAGCCAGGATTTCGCCCTATCATGTAGGGACAGAGGGAATAACCGAAGGCGCACCGCTTCTGCTGGGACATTTTGCGTATTAACAATGTCGCAAATTTCCAAAAAAATCCTCAGATGAACATATGGATCCTCATTCTCTAATCCTCTAAATGCAGGAAGGTGACCTATTGTACTTGGCTTCAGCTCGAAGCGAGTAGCTGGCAACACTATACATGACGGTGTGTTGGTAATGTTGGGTACGAACAGCTCCCTAAGGGATCTAGGTTGATTTCGTTCTCCCATCTTAACAGACTTTTCCGAATCAGACTCGGAACTTTGAGAATTGGTGGGTGAGTTTGGTGGCTGTCTTAGATTCTCTCTCGCCGTTCTTTCAATTTCAGGAACAAAAGTGTTTAGCTCCAAATTTAAAGATCTACGACCTAACATGCAAAAAGGAACTAACAAACTAACAAACTAACAAACTAACAAACTGAAATTGAATTGAAGTAAATTAAATTATATTAAACTAACTAAACACAATTGCAAGCAGAAATTAATTTAAACAGAAACTAAAAACTCACGAAAAAGGACCAAAAGATTTTGGCTAAAATCTACTGAACTGTTGCAGTTGCTATCTTGGCCACAAGTGTGCATCGATCGTAGCAAGGCTGTAACACAAACAAAACAACAACAAAAAAAACAAAAAAGAAAAATCTTTTTTTTTTTTTTTTTTTGTATTAGTAACACAAATAAAACAAAACAAATTGCAGAAAAATAAAATCCTAATTATAACTAGTAGAAGAATAAAACCGATCTAGAAATAAATTGGTTTCAAAAAATAAACAATTCCTCGGCAACAACGCCAAAAACTTGTTGTGCAAATTTATTTAACTCGCAAGTGCACGAATCAATTGTAGTTAATGGATTGCAAGTGCGAGATCGAACCCATAGGGAATTGTATTCTTGAAAGCAATTTTAAATCTAAATTAATTAAACCCTAGTCTAGTTCCAAATTTTTGAGAGATTTTTTTGTTTAAATGAAAAAGCAAAAGCATGAGCAATTTAAAGTGATTGAAATCTTATGACGAAGCACTAAGGTTTCGGAATCCGCACTCACAAATTCATAACAACATAATTTCATGATCTATAATATTCCCCAAAGTTCTCACATATAAATCTTAAGTTTCTTTTACTATTGCTTCAAAGAATTAATCAAAAGATCCCATGTGTCCATTCATAACCCAAATCACAAAAGAAATCCAATATTCGATCAAATCATTAACTATATCCGTAAATCACAAGAAAATATCCAATCTTTATCAAAACATCAATTGTATCCAGAGAATAAATCACAGGGGAAATCCAATTTTTAACAAAGAAAACCAAGCAATCAATTGCATTGAATAATCTTAAATCATCAAGTGTATCATTGAATCACAAAAGATATCCAAGAGTTATTCAATCCAATTGATTAGAAGTAAAACAATAGAGCAATTAAACCATTAAATTGGGAAATATTACATACATGAAACAAAGTTGCTAATCATAAGTGAGGCTTCATCTTCAACCTTAGTTGAAGGTTTAGCCTCTCATGTTATTGAAAGACAAAACAAAATTGATTGAATTCTTAATGTAAAATCGAGTACTTACAAATAAGAATCACAAAATCGAGATCCAAAAGCTAGGAAAACCTTAAACTCTCTTCTTTCTCCTCTGCAATCTTCAAATTCCTAGCCCCCCCAACTAATCTGATAATTCCCTATTTATAGACCTAAAACTTAGGGTTTACAAGTTGAAATCGATTACAATTCGTCCAGGTTTGTACCATTTAATTGCAGGACGATTTTGGAATAGTAAACGTCCGAATTAGGAAAACTCTATTTCACAATGAATTGTAGTATTTTGAGTTAGTTTTCCAACGCGGCTCGGATCACCTCAATCAGATATGTGAGTGAAAAGTTATGGTCAAAATACTGAGACGTGTAGAATCTGAATTTGAATCCAATTCGAAATTTTATCCAATCTTATCCTTAATCCGATTTACCCTTTTCTTGGATTTGGTTAAACTTAACCACATCATCTAGGTCTTCTCAAAGTATGTTTTCTTCCAAAAAGTAGTTTTTCTTCAACACCTACAAAATACTAAAAACACAAAACTAACACAGAACATCAGATAATAACACAGCTAAAGGATTAACACAAGTAAATTAAGGGGTCCAAATATGCAATACTTGGCACACATCAACTTGGGCCGACATTGCAGCAACACTTCAATGCAATGATGAGCACCCTCCAGAAGCTGCACATCTTGGCGAGCAACCACCCCGATACTATGTGGCGGAAATCATTGAGGATATGTGCCAAGGGCACTATGCTGATGCCCACCATAATCCGGCAGCCAATCCAAGCTACCTTAAAAGCTTTGGTTTGTGGACTCAATACTACACCGCAATGCCTTCCCCTTGGGACACAAAACTAAAAGGCGTGATCAATTTCTCCAAACCCTCTATGCCTTCCACAAAGATGCTTGGTACTCCATTCCCGTCATCATTTGGAACCAAATACATAAATTTTGGAATGGAGTGCACATTGGGGGAGCAGAGTCCACTCATTCATGGGGGTTGCTTTTCCCATACCTCATCCCGTATATTCTTCGGAAAAAGGGCATCAAGGGCACCTCAGCTGATGAGCCAGTAACTACTACTCCTATATTTGGCATTCGCCAATGGAAAAAAAGCTGCTCCCATATGCCCCAGATACTCCTAACACCAGCAGCTGGTGAAAGAGAGAGTGAGGCCGAGCCAATGGCCGAAGATGAACCGGCAGCTGAGCCAGCAGCAGCAGAAGAGGAGGAGGCTCCAATCATTTTTCAATCCGCATAGTACTGCTCCATTAGTGAAGAGATGGCAGGCCTTCGAAGGGAATTGGCTAATCAAAGAAGGGAAGCTTGGGAAGACAAAGCATTAATGGATAAAAGACTAGCTACCTTGGAAGAATTGATGCAGACCATAATTAACCGTTTACCACCACCACCATCTGGAGAATCTACTTCTGGACAGCAATGAGCAGGGACCACAGTCTGGCTGAAGACATTAAACTTAGTGCTCATGGGAGGAACCCCATAGTTTATCCTTTTTGTTTGTTTTGTTTAAATATGTTTTCAGTTAATCTTTTTATTTATCTTTAAATTTTGTCCTTTTTTACTTGTTTGTGTGTCTTCTTATTTTGCAGGGACAAGTGTGTTTCACTTCAAGTTTGGGGGCGTGCTAGGGGCCATGCTTTCCAAGATCCTATCGACCATCTCCCGGGTACATTATTTCCTTTACTTAGACACATTGGGGACAATGTGTCATTTAAGTTTGGGGGTATGGGCACACATGATTGTTCACACACTTTGTCCCAATTTCAAGTTATTTGTTTGTGTTTTTGTTTGTTCATTTTAAAAAAAAAAATTATGCATGTTCATGTTTGCTCTAAAATCTTAAGTTGATCTAAAAGAATTGTGGCTTGAATTCATCTGTGAGCTTAGCATTTTGAACACATGATCTGATGAGTGAATCTGTTAGTTGGTTACTTGTTGAGGACAGTTGAAAATCACATGTTTGATCTGATCACACAAGCACATTAGCACATAATCTGTGAGGTATGACATGAGGTCTGATATGTGTGTTTTTGCATCTTGGATGAAATTGGATGACTTATTAGATGACACTATGGCATATATTGTGATGAAAAAAAAAAAAAAAAAAAAAAGGAAAGTGAAATAAATGATCATTGATGGCTTTTCACTGAGTAACTAGACCACTTGCCTCAAAGTATTGAGTGTTCACGTCAAAAGGTGAAAAATGTTAATTTGATCATTGTCATGGTTAGTTGGTTTTGTAGCCTTTTTGACTCGAGCTAGTAGGTCCTTAGGGGTGTCTCTACACCTAATGCCCTAAAACCACCTAGTTTGGGAGTCATTGACTTAACACTCGCTACAAGGGTCAATTAGAAAGCTTAAGGGAACCAATATTGCACAACCTGACCCAAAAAAAAAAAAAAGAAAAGAAATATGCCATTGTGTCATTCTAATAGGAATTTCAGTGAATTTTGGGATATGGAGACATTACACATTGGAAAGATTTGGAAGCCTCATAATTTTGTGCTAATTCACTTTGCACTATTTTCAAACTTGTGATGTTTTAGCATGTCCTTTGTAAGTAATTGCACTTTGAGATTCCAATTCATTGTGAAGATGGAGTTCATCTTTTTAAGCTTGCTAATGAATGAAAATCATGATCTTGAAATGATACTTTAATTTTTGGGTTAACATGAACTGTGCATGATGTTTGTGGGTAACATTTCTGAAAAACCCTCACGAGACTTCACTCGTCCTCTAGGGAATTCATAGAGGTTTAAAAGGATTATTGCATATGCTAAATGCAATCGTACATCCTACAAAAGATGGATTTATCTTTTTGTTTCTTGTTTTTCCATTTGTTTTTAGTTTTGTATTGCGAAGGGACTAGCAATATGTAAGTTTGGGGGTGTGTTAAGTGCTAAAATATTCACATTTTTAGCCCTTAACTTGCATGTTTTAATCCCTTGGTTTTAGTTAATTAGGTCATTTTAATTCCTTTTTGTGTTTTCCATACTTTTGTAGGCTTTTGGAAGAAAATGAAGTAAATCTGGAAGATTAGGGCTCAAAAAGAGAAGAAGGGAAAAATGAGAGCCCCTGACATTGCAATCAATCACAAGTTCCCTACGATCGAGCCCAGTACCAGAGAAGACACAGCACGAAGTAGGCCATGAGCGATCAAGCACATAACAAAATAGGATCGATCGCAGACCTGCGATCGAGCGCACACGGGCTGCGATCGATCGCTCCTGTGTGTAGGAGACATATCAAGTGGTGGCTAGAGTGTCTTGCTTTCCATATTAGGGTTTTCCAACTCCCAATTGTAATAGGTTTTGAAACCCTACGAAATCCCTAGGTTTACTAGTTTGCCAAGGACTTCTAAAGCCTATAAATAGACCCTTAAGCCTCTAGAATAAGGAGGCTTTCAAAAGGAGAAGAATAGGAGCTCTTCAAGTTCAAGTCTCGGGTTTATTCTTTTCTTTTCTTTTCTTTTCTTTTATGAAGATGTTTAACATCAATTTTATGTGTAGCTAAATTATTTAGTAGGGTTAGATTGATGCCCTAGTTATGTTTTGTTAATATTCAATATTGGCGCCTTTGTCATGATTTTGTTATGATATCTAACTTGGTTAATACATAGTTTCATGAATTCCTCATATGTGTGTGCCTGATCAACATGTGCATGTGGTATGGACTAGTTAGTTAAATCAATTTGGGTGACTGAGTCTTGGGTTTATCATAAGTGACAAAAGAATCCACACCGCGATTCTTGGGTTAATAAACATGGGGAACCGGAAGTATACACCCATGCCTTAGGCCTTATGTGTTTGTTAATTTCCATAGAACATATGCTTTTCTAAAGAACAACTTAGTATATACCATGCTAAATCCTTTAGGAAAGAAAAGAGTTAGAGTATACACCCATTCCCTTAGGTTGACAAACATTAGATAGACATAACTTCATCAAAACATTGGCATATTGATATATTAACTTAATATAATTAGTGGTGGATATCAAAGCCCTACCTTTTTATCATTATCAATTCAAATCTAATCTTTGTTTTATTTTACTTTGGGAATTCAATATAGACAAGATTTAGCAGTCCTCGTGGGAATGACTCCGTATTTGCACACTTACTACTATGTTGACCTCGTGCACTTGCGGGTAAAACATCCAGTTATTTGCCTATTAGTTTAGGTGGGTAATTGTGGAACAACAGGGAGCTCAAGTGCAGCACTCCACACTAGTAGCACTAAAGCTACTAGTAGAAGCGTTTGAGCAGTCCAGGAGCTCAAGCACATCTACTCAGAACAATGGTACAAAGGCCACTAAAGGCGGTACACTCTTTCCTTAATTTAGACACATTGGGGACAATGTGTCATTTAAGTTTGGGGGTATGGGCACACATGTTGTTCACACACACTTTGTCCCAATTCCATGTTATTTGTTTTGTGTGTTTGTTTGTTTATTTGAAAAAAAAAAAAAAAAAAAAAAAAAGTTTATGCATGTTCTTGTTTACCCTAAAATTTTAAGTTAATCTAAAAGAATTATCGCTTGAATTCATCAGTGAGTTTAAAATTTTGAACACATGATCTGATGAGTGAATCTGTCGTTTGGTTACTTGTTTAGGACAATTGAAAAATCACATATTTGATCTGATCACACAAGCACATTAGCACATAATTTGTGAGGTTTGACATGAGGTCTGATATATGTGTTTCTGTATCTTGGATGAAATTGGATGACTTATTAGATGGACACTTTGGCATATATATGATGAAAATATATATATATATAAAATAAATGATCATTGATAAGCTTTTCACTGAGTAACTGGACCTCTTGCCTTAAAGCATTGAGTGTTCACGAAAAAAGGTGAAAAATTTTGATTTGATTAATGTCAAGGTTAGTTTGGTTTTGTAGCCTTTTTGACTCGAGTTAGTAGGTCCTTAGAGGTGTCTCTACTCCTAATGCCCTAAAACCATCTGGTTTGGGAGTCATTGACTTAACACTCGCTGCATGGGTCAATTAGAAAGCTTAAGGGAACCAAGCATTGCACAACCTGACGAAAAAAAAAAAATGCCATGGTTGTTCATTCTAATAGGATTTTCAATGAATTTTGAGATATGGAGACAGTACATATTGAAAAGATTTGGAAGTCTCATAATTTTGTGCTAATTCATGTTACACTGTTTTCAAACTTGCGATGTTTTAGCATGTCTTTTGTAAGTAATTGAACTTTGAGATTCCAATTCATTGTGAAGATGGTGTTCATCTTTTTAAGCTTGCTAATGAATGAAAGTCATGATCTTGAAGTGATGCTTTAATTTTTGGGATAGCATGAACAATGCATGACATTTGTGGGTAACATTTCTAAAAAACCCTCACGATACTTCACTCGTCCTCTAGGGAATTCCTAGGGGTTTAAAAGGCTTGTTGCATATGCTAAATGCAATCATACATCTCACGAAAGATGGATTTATCTTTTTGTTCTCTGTTTTTCATTTTTGTTTTAAGTTTTGTATTGCTAAGGGACTAGCAATATATAAGTATGGGAGTGTGTTAAGTGCTAAAATATTCATATTTTTAGCCCTTAACTTACATGTTTTAATCCTTTAGTTTTAGTTAATTAGGCCATTTTAGTTTTTTTATGTGTTTTCTTTGATTTTGTAGGTCATTGGAAGAAAAAGAAGCAATCTCAGAAGTTTTGGACTTAAAAAGAGCTATTTTGGATTTTGGATGGCTCTGGTAGAGTGATCGATCGTAGGGGAGCTGCGATCGAGCGCACTACAGGCGAGGATGGCACATTGCAAGGCAACCACGATCGAGCACAAGCATCAAGAGGATCGATCGTAGACCTGCGATCGATCGCACACGGGCTGCGATCGAGCGCACCCGTGCATGATGGCCAAGACAGCCGCCAGCCTTAATAAGGAAAGAGCAATTTCTAGGGTTTTGTAGCTTAGTGCGAACTAGGGCTCAAATCCTACGATTTTTAGGGTTTCTAGAGTATTCCTAAAGGCCTATAAATAGACCTTTAAGCCTCTAGAATAGACACACTTTTTCCAAAGAGAAGAATTGGAGCTCTTCAAGTTCAAGTTTCGGGTTTATTCTTTTCCTTTATTTTATTTTATTTTACGAAGATGTTTAACATCAACTTCATGTGTAACTAATTTATTTAGTAGGGTTAGATTGAAGCCCTAGTTATGTTTAGTTGATATTCGATATTGGTGCCCTTGTGATGATCTTCTTGTGATATCTAAATTGATTAATTCCTGTTTTCATGAATTCGTCATATGTTTGTGCCTGATCAACATGTGCATGTGGTATGGACTAGTTAGTTAAATCAATTTGGATGACCGAGTCCTGGGTTTAACATAAGTAACAAAAGTTATCCACACTGGATTCTTGGGTTAATCAACATGGGGAACCGGGAGTAGACACCCATGCCCTAGGACTCATGTGTTTGTCGATTTCCACAGTTTTATGCTTTCTTAAAAAACAACTTAGTAAACACCCATGCTAAATCCTTTAAGAAAGTAATAATTAGAGTAGAGACACATGCCTAATTCGTTGCTTAGGAAAATCAATACCTTAAGGAATAGACACCAATGCCCTTAGGTTGACAAACATTAGATATTCATAACATGATCAAAACATTGACATATTGATATATTAGCTAATTATAATTAGTGGTGGATATCAAAGCCCTACCGTTTTATCATTATCAACTCAAAACCAATCTTTGTTTTATTTTACTTTTGAAATTGATTTTAAGCAAAATTTAGCAATCCTCGTGGGAATTACCCCGTATTTGCACACTATGCTACTGTGTTGACCTCGTGCACTTGCGGGTAACACATCCGATTATTTGCTTTTTAATTTAGGTAGATAATTCTGAACAACAGTGGTAAGTTTAACGTCTTCAGCCAGACGGTGGTCCTTGCTCAATGCTGTCCAGAAGATGATGCTCCAGATGGTGGTGGCAACCGGCTGAGAATGGACTGCATCAATTCTTCTAAGGTAGCTAGTCTTTTGTCCATCAATTCTTTATCCTCCCGAGCCTCCCTTCGTTGATCAGCCAACTCCCTTCGAAGGCCCACCATTTCTTCACTGAGTGAGAGATACTGTGTTCCACAAAAAATGATCAAGGCCTCCGCCTCTACTGCGGCTGGCTTGGCTATGGGGTCATCTTCTGCCATCAGCTCGGCCTCACTCTCTTCTGGGCCATCTGCTGGTGTCGGAGGTATCTAGGGTATGTTGGAGCAGCTCTTGTTCCATTGGCGAATGCCAAATATGCGAATAGTAGTGACTGGCTCATCAGCTGCGGTGCCCTTGATGCCTTTCTTTCGAAGGATGTAGGTGATTAAGTATGGGAAAGGCAGCCCCCATGAGTGAGTGGACTCAGCTCCTCCAATGT
Organism: Corylus avellana; assembly: GCF_965113065.1. Classification (NCBI taxonomy): domain Eukaryota; kingdom Viridiplantae; phylum Streptophyta; class Magnoliopsida; order Fagales; family Betulaceae; genus Corylus; species Corylus avellana. Next base: position 16,090,846 of record NC_142493.1, read on the forward strand.
GCACTCCATTCCAAAATTTGTGAATTTGGTTTCAGATGATATCAGGAATGGAATACCAGGAATCTTTATGTAAGGCGTAGAGTGTTTGAAGAAATTGATCCTACCTCTAAGTTTTGTGCCCCAAGGGAAAAACATTGGGGTGCAATATGGAGTCCACAAGCCAAAGCCGTTGACGTTGCTTGGATTGGTTGCCGGCATTATGATGGGCGTCGGCGTATTACCCTTGGCACATGTCCTCAATGATTTCTGCCACATAGAATCTGGGCGGTTGCTCAGCAAGTTGGGCTGCTTTTGGAGGGTGCTCATCATTGCATTGAAATGCAGTGGCGATGTCGGCCCTTGTCACGTCAACAGCTCGGCCCTGCACGGTGGAAGAGAGGGCAGCCAGCCTGTTGCAATCATGGGACAAGTGGGCTTAGAATTCGATCACCAATCTTCTATATGCAGTGGAGGTGACCGGCTTGAAAAGCTTCTTGAGCCCCCGACGCTTGAACTCGGCAACCGCCCATTGAGTTGCCTCAAGGTTTTGAAAATCTTCTCTTATGGCAAAAGTGGTCTCAAACAGCAATTCCCGCTCCTCAAAATTGGGTAGGGGAGAAGTGGCATGGGTATCAGACCCTTGGGAGGACGAAGCTCGGGTTCTTGACATGATGAGCTTCATTGGGGACTTTTGTCGAACACCTGGTGTGCACTGTGATGACCAAGGTTACAAAACACAACCACAAATGCCCAGAACCCCCTGCAAAAACAACAAAACCCAACCACAAGAAGGCAATGTGGGTAGATGAACACCCACAATTGCAGAAAAATGATGAAAAAATGGAGGTTGGGAGTTAATCGGAGTTGGGGTGTTGAAGGGTGATGTTGTGTGTGATATGGTTATGGAGGTGAGGTGGCTGGAGATGAGAACTGTTGTGGCGGTGGTACGGCAATGGTAGTGAAAAAAATGGTGGAGGAGCGATGAGATCTAGGGGTGTGCTAGTGGAAGTGTGGTTGTAGGTGATGGGGGGGAAGAGAGTGAAGTCTGTACGGCCCTGGGGAGATAGGAGGTGAAAGTGGGTAAACAGTGACCTAAAATAAGTCACGTGGGCTTCTGCCCGAGTGCGCTCGATTGCACTCGCGCAGTGATGTGCATGTGTGGGTGCTGTGCGCTCGATCGCACTAACAGAATTTAATGTGTCCTAAAGTGGGGAACTGCGCTCGATCACATGCAGGTTGCGATCGATCGTAGTAATAGAATGTGAATTTTTTTTTTTTGTATAATGTACAACAATTTTCTGAAAGGAAACACAAAAGATAAGTGAGAATACTAAGAGTCGGTCAGAAAATCTTGTAAAGTATGGAAATTAACATGATGGGAACAAAGATAGAAAAGTGTACCGTCTCTAGTGGCCTCAGTACCACTGTATTAAGTAGATGCGCTTGAGCTCCTACCCTGCTCAAACGCTTCTACTTGTAGCTGTAGTGCTACTAGTGTGGAGATCTACATTTGAGCTCCACAAAATGTGGTTCAAGTGCCCTTGGTGGTGTAGGGACAGGACTTTCTTTATAGGTCAATAATTTTAGTTCCACATAGGACTCCTTCTTGACATGCTTTCTGTGATGATGGTCCTTGGGTCTCTTGTTGTGGAGCTTGGTGTCCGTAGTTTCTTCATACTTCATTTAATCCTGTCATCCAGCTGCAGCTTCCTCTTAACACTTGGATATGGTGGGAAGGTTTCAAGGGGTTGCTTTTCTCCACTGATGTCCTCAGGAACATCTGCATAGACTGGCTCAGTGCCTTGCCTTGTGAACTTATGAGTGAGGGGGGTCTTGAGCAGCAATGAATTGAAGTGATCCCCTGTCTCAAAGAAAAGATCTCTGTCTCTTTGTTCGAACATTTGAAGTTCCTTTTTAAGCTGTCTTGTCTTTTGAGCTGGGAAAAACTTGTTCAGAAATTTGGTGGCTAATTCTTCCCAAGTATGGATAGAATCTACAGGCAAAGAATTATACCACATTTTAGCATTATCTTTCAATGAGAAATGAAAGAGGACTAACTTGAGTCTCTCTGCAGTTAGGCCTTGGATGTGCTGCAACTTGCATAGATCAAAGAACTCTTTAAGATGCAAGTTGGGATCCTTAGTAGCTGTGCCCCTGAAGTGAGTCAATGCATTGAGGATTTGAGGAGAAATATAATAGTTGCCTTCCACCTCCGGTTGATATGCTATGCATGATGGTTGATTGAGGTTCGTTAGGACGAACGCTTACTTCAACGGTCTCCGCACCGGTGGCAGATTTGCCTCTAGTGGTCTTGGCACTATTGGTGGATTCTCTTGCAAATATTCCATTTCAATTTCTTCCTCTTCATCTTTGTCTCTAGGTCTTTGTCGAATTGTCCGCTCAATTTCAGGATCGAGTGGAATGACGGTTGAATCTTGAGATCGACAACCATGCATCAATTGAATTACCTTTTCAGTCAAAGCAGCTTCAGTGCTGCTTGTCTGGATGCTCCCTGGAACTGCGCTCGATCGCAGGTAAGTGAGCTCGATCGCACTCGGCTGACGCTCGATCATAGTAATAGAATGCTAGTCCGCAAACCTGAAACAGAACAAAAACAGAAAAGTTAAGAAAATGGGGAAAAAAAAAATTTTGATTTTTGATAAAAACAAAATTTAAATTTGAGAATTAAAATAACATAACTAAAGGAAAATAATTCTAAACAAAATTCGCCTCAATCCCCGGCAACGGCGTCAAAAACTTGTTGTCACAAATATCTACCTAAATTAATAAGCAAATAATTGGATGTTTTACGCACAAGTGCAAGAGGTCAACATAGTAGTATAAGGTGCAAGTACGGGGTCATTCCCACGGGGATTGCTGAATTTTGTCTAAAATAAATTCCGAAAGTAAAATAAAACAAATATTGGATTTTGATTTGATGATAATAAAAAGGTAGGGCTTTGATGTCCACCACTAATTCTATTAAGTTAATATGCCAATATGTCAATGCTTTGATCATGTTATGAATATTTAATGTTCGTCAACCTAAAAGCATGGGTGTGTACTCCTTAAGCTATTGATTTCCCTAAGCAACGAGTTAGGCATGGGTATATACTCTAACTCTTTTCTTTCTTAAAGGATTTAGCATGGGTGTATACTAAGTTGTTCTTTAAGAAAGCATAATTTCTATGGAAATCGACAAACACATGAGGCCTAGGGCATGGGTGTCACTCCCGGTTCCCCATGTTGATTAACCCAAGAATCCGGTGTGGATTTCTTTTGTTACTTAAGTTAAACCCAGGACTCGGTCATCCAAATTGATTTAACTAACTACCACATGCACATGTTGATCAAGCACACACATATGAGGAATTCATGAAAGCAGGCATTAGTCAAGTTAAATATCACAACATGATCATCACAAGGGCGCCAATATTGAATATTAACTAAACATAACTAGAGCTTCAATCTAGCCCTACTAAATAAATTAGTTACACATGAGTTTAATATTAAACATCTTCATTAAATAAAAGTAAGGAAAAGAATAAACCCGAAACTTGAACTTGAAGAGCTCCAATTCTTCTCCTTGGAAAGTGTGTCTATTTTAGAGGCTTAAGGGTCTATTTATTGTCCTTTAGGAATAGTCTAGAAACCCTAAAAATAGTAGGGTTTAAGCCCTAGTTCGCACAAAGCTACAAAAGCCTAAAAGTTGCTCTTTCCATATTAAGGCTGGCGGTTGACTTGGCCTTCACGCATGGGTGCGCTCGATCGTAGCTTGTGTGCGATTGATCGTAGGTGTGCGATCGATCCTCTTGTGCTGGCGCTCGATCGCGGGTGCCTTGCGCATTATGGTCCTCGCCTGTAGTGCGCTCGATCGCAGCTCCCCTGCGATTGATCGCTTTACCAGAGCCTCCAAAATTTCCAAAATAGCTCTTTTATGCTCAAGACTTCCGAAATTGCTTCTTTTTCTTCCAATGACCTACAAAATCAAGGAAAACACATAAAAGAATTAAAATGGCCTAAATTAATCAAAACTAAAGGATTAACATATGTAAGTTAAGGGCTAAAAATATTAATATTTTAGCACTTAACACCAGTGTACCATGTCATACGATGCAACTAATCATATCCATCTTTCACATGCATGCTTTTACAACTCTCATCATTTAATTATCTTGTTAATTAACATGCATTTTCACAAAATAGAGTTCACAATAGTCCAAATTGTAATTCGTTAGAGTTGTAAATATGCATGTTTGATATATATAAAATAATCATGCAATGCGGGAAAAGTAACAACAAGTATTCATGTGAGTTTGTACTCACTTGGGTCGTAAGGCTCCTCCATAAAATCCTCTTGAGGCTCCACAACCTCGAATACTAAGAAAAGACCTATCATTAGTTCTAAACCCCGAGCTAAAACGAGTCATAGACTTAAAAATGTCTAAAATAGAGTTCTTGCCTGGCTAGCGACTTTTCTGCCAAACAGAGCGAACGTTTGGGCTCGAAGCTGAGCATTCAGCCATAAATGTGCGAACATTCTCAACTGGGCAGAAAACTTATTTCGAACTCTAATCACTCCTAAGCATGTTCTAAGGACACAAAAAGGTTCCTAATATATTCTTAGTCCAAAATAACATCTCCATGCAGAATAAGACACATCCAACAAGAATGAAACGCTAACCCTAGCTTAAATCAAAATTAAGGGCAATAACATAACTAGAAGCTCAAAACTACAACTAAGCTAACTATGAAAAGCACAGCATAACAACTAGGTAAGGAACAAGCTAGGCTTAGAAGATTACCTCATTGAAGAAAAACCTCCAAGAAATCTCTCATTCTCCTTCAAGAACTCTCACAACTCACAAAATCACTCAAGTGGAGGTTCTAGAAGGCAATAAAGGCTAAATGAAGCTTAAGGGTAGAGTGGGGAGGGGTATTTAAAGGATTGGAAAAGCTGTGGACGCTACTATGATAGTTCTGCAGGTCAGTGAACGTTTGGTACTTATGGGCAAACATTCGGGTACTATACACAGCTTTTGTCGGGTGTTTGGTCAATATCTTGCGGTCCAAAAGTTGGTCAACGAATGTTCGCGTGGTCCCCTAGCAAACATTCAGTGTACTTTTAAACTTACGCCTGAAAATCTTGTACGTACCGTCCTAACACACTGTTAGCGAACGTTCGATACTTCTCAACGAACGTTCGGTGGTGTGCTTCTTGTCGAATGTTTGGTACTTCTTGGCGAACATTCGGTACCAGTGAATGTTTAGTACTTCCCAAAGAACATTCCTTACTTCCTAACGAATGTTTGCAGTTGACTTTTGCAACAGTTTGACCGACTGTGCAGTGTTTAGTAAAATAGGCATAACTTTTGCTACGGGTCTCAGAATTGTGCATGCGACCCCATTCTAGAAGCTCTTTCCGAGAAAAATGTCATGATATCCATTTCAATATTTTTTTGAGTGTCTTATTAGGATTCTAAAATCTAAGATTTTCCAATTAAGACGATGTTTCCAATGCTTTCTCGTCCTTTAGGAAGTATTCCTTAACCTTCACACCGTAATCGATCCCATACTCACTATTCTAATCATTACCATTTGGTACCTCTGTCAAACGTTCAGTGCAACAATAAATTCTTTAAAAAGTCTAGGTCTTACACTTTATCAAATGAGAACCAACCCTAGCATCATAATTTGAGTACTTAACCCTAATTTATTTTTGGGGTGTTACAACAATGTCAGTATCCCGTCATGCGAAATGGTGAATGTTCTTGAAGCTTGTATTTTGTTTTGTTAATATCATGTTAGGATTCCGTCTTGACGAAAGTAGAAAGATCCAAGACAAAATCTCTCTATGAGGTTTCATCATGATAGTGTCAATATCCCTTCATGACGAAGTGATACAGAAGCTATTGGCCTTTCTTCACCATGATCTTGTCATGAGAACATTTGGACGAACTTAGCTAGAAGGTGATAAAACCCTAGTGTTTCTTCCTAAAGTCCCTGCAGTCGTTCTGACGAAATCCCAAATTCTCAAATAGTTATCATCTCACCAACAGAGCGTCCTGACGAAAACTCAGATCTGGATATTCGTTGTCATTTCGTCCTAACGAAATGCCTCTCAATTGAACAATATTGAAAAATTTATTAAACTGTTAATAAGGAAGGTATATATAGTTAATCGATGCTTCTTTCTCAAGTTAAGAAGGAGTATTGTATTTTGCCTAGATTGGACTCTAGAGGTTTCTTGCTTCATTGTTGTGTATTGTGGGTGTATCTTTGTTGAAATTGTTGAAGAGCTTATCAAGGGAATCGGTAAGGAAATGGGCTAAGTGAAGATTGTCGAGTTTGGAGGCGTCTCGGAAGGGTTGTTGTCTTACAGAGTCTAGGGAGTTGCATCAGGTTGTAAGTTTCCCTTGTGCTTGTAATCTGGGTCTTCATTATAGTTATTTATGGGGTTTGGCTACCCATAGTGGTTTTTCCCTTTGACTAATTCAAAAGGTTTTCCACTTCGTAAACAAATCCTTGTTTTATGGTTGTGATGTGCATGCTCTATATTGCATTCATTTAACTTGATAATATTGTATGTTTATTGCTCTTGGAAATATTACACGATCCTTGTAACCATTCATTGTGGAAAGACAACTCCTTCGTCCGTTTAGTGCCTTAGGGTCTCAGAACTTACACGTCGATCCGAAGTCACTGCTTCGCTTAATCAAGGTAGATCATGAAGATCCAATGTGTAACGATATTTCTTAAAATAAAATGTCCCTGTTTCATTTATCGACTACGAACTTTATACGTTTAAGATTACAAGGACTATGGACTAAGACCTTGTGTGACAATGTTAACTCACACCCATAGCCATATTCAATGTTATTTTAGGACCTTTCACATGCATATTAAATATGAACTTCGATAATAAACATGTAAAAGATATTTTATATGCCATATGCTCAAATCATTTAATTAGTGAATAGAACATATATTCATTAAAACATTTGAATGTCAACATGGATATAAAATCACTAGGATTTGGGGCATAATCTCCAACACTTAGATCATAGAATGAGAAAATTCGTTAGAATGAAGATGCCAAACGAATGATTTTCATAATCAGGTTTGGTCAGGGGCGAAACCAGAAATTTTTGTCTGGGGGTCCAAACTTATATAAATAAATAAATATGTAAATAGATATACTTAAAAAAAAAATATGTGTACGCGTGTGTTTATGTAAATAAAAGCAAACATGTTTTAGACTTAATTTCATACTAAGTCATAAGTTGATACAAAAATTATATGTCCATAAAATCATGTTTAAAAAAAAATTGGCTTTCAAATACAAAAGTTTTTTTAAATTTATCATAGACATAAAAACTAAAAATAAAAAAAATAAAAAAACAAAAAACTTTGGCATCTCCATTGCTATGCCATGGCATGAAGTGAACCCAATCATTCTGCAAATCAGGGGTTGGGGGCGAGATTGGAGATTGCATAAAGAGGTTTGAGAATTGAGACTGAACTGCAAGTATGAAATTGTAAGTATAAAACAATAAAAATCCAAGAAAATTACCCATATATGTCCACTTTTGATAACATTAGATTTGTAAGAAGGGGGGCAAATTCGTCTTTAAATGCCCCATACCCATACATAAGTCAACTTTTGCACCCCCCACCCAAAAAAAAAAAAATAAATAAATACAGCCAGCTCAAGGAGAAGATTTGAGTTGGGAGTGACGTGAGGAGGGCAATTTGTTAGCGAGGTGGGAATAAATTAATGTTTGGGGGTGACATACTTATAAAATCAAATTTTTATATGGCTAAAAATCAATTTTTACAAAGCTTTGGGGTTGCCAAGGCCCCCCCCAAAAAAAAAAAAAAATACAGCCAGCTCAAGGAGAAGATTTGAGTTGGGAGTGACGTGAGGAGGGCAATTTGTTAGTGAGGTGGGAATAAATTATTGTTTGGGGGTGACATACTTATAAAATCAAATTTTTATATGGCTAAAAATCAATTTTTACAAAGCTTTGGGGTTGCCAAGACCCCCACAAGCATGCACATAGGTCCGCCTCTGGATTTGGTTAGGTATTTGTTTCATGTTCATATGAGTCTGTAATTGATGATATATATTTCTATTAATCGGTAATTATATTTAGCAATCTCACATAATGTATTTTCACTTTTCGTATGTTTTTACTCTATTAGGTTTATGGGTGATACCACTATTCGGTTACCAGTTAATCAATCTGGAGGCATTGCCAGTAGCACTCTCCAAGTCAATTGAATTTGATCAGTTTAAATTTGAGGGCATTATAGTAAAATTGTTTGGTTAGAGTCCAAGGGAAATAACATCATAGCTATAGGATCTTAAAGAAAACCTAGGTTGTGAAAACCTTAATAAGACTTTGTTTGGCTAAGTGAGGGTGCATGCATGAACACAAGCAACCAAATTCAAATCGAGTCAGGAGAAAGGAAATAATCCGAGAATAGGCTAAGCAAGTGCTAAAGTCCCTTAAGCATATTCTCAAAATAATATCCCAAAGGGAACTAACTAACCCATCAGAGAAAGAGAGGGAGATAAATCACTCTTCCAAAAGAACAAGGTAGGGGAGGAGTGACTCACCCACATCCTATCTCCCTTACTCCCTACTTTTTCTTATTTCGTGTGTACTTGTTGAGTTCATGCCATTGTTCTTTTCACTGACTTCCTTTGTTGAACCATATTTTCCATGTCATTGAAATTATTGCTGGCATCACTAGTGAACTCATTATTACATCACTATTCATTGCATGAGTATTCTTGTCTGTTTGTGAGCCTTCACGCCTGATTGATTTAATTGCAAGCCTTTAGTACCTCCTAGGCTGATGTGAGTGTTGGGCTTTAGTTTATAAGCCAAGTTTGATGCCCACTCGATATCTCTGGACAGCACTCCAAAAAGAAGAAAAAGTGCCCCAAAACATTTCTAATTCAATTAACCAAATAATTTCATTATTAATAACTCACTTGATCAAATACTAGTCTCTTCATATTAAGATGCAGCAACACTTTGTGTCATAATAAGTTATCAATGTCCTAGACAAGTCTTTCTCCATGACTGTAAGGCATTTGCATTAGTTTTAAGCCACAAATATGCTCTCTCTGACTGGTACAGTAATCAACCAAACAACAGAGATAAGAGTGGTAAAATAGGTACAGGAAACACTTTCAACAGCTGATCAATAATTCTTACAAGCCTTATCTGCATACACTAAACATAATCAACGGAAACAAAGCCATGGTTCAACCGCTGTTGCTGCTTCCATTGGCTGATCCAGGCATGAGCTCTCTCAGCATGGCCACAACCTGCAACATGTTAGGCCTCTTGGAAGGGAAATCATCCACACACTGCAATGTTATTTCCAGATACCTCACCATCTCTTTGACTTCTTCAGCTTCTGCTTCATCAGTACCTTTTGTCACTGAAAGCAACTCTGGGTCTATCACTTCCATTTGCTTCCCTTCTCTTACTTTTATTTTCACCCACCCTACTAAGTTTGTATCTCCAAAATCATCCTTGTCGGTTGGGCGTTTTCCTGTCAAGAGTTCCAAGAGGACAACCCCAAAGGAATAGACATCACCTTTCGCTGTGCAGCGGAAGCTTTGGTAGTACTCTGGTGGCACGTATCCAGGTGTGCCTGCAAGAGTACTTACACTGAGGTGGGTGTCAAGTGCACTTATGAGCCTTGCCATTCCAAAATCGGAAACCCTTGCTTCCATTTCATGGTCAAGCAGGACATTGCTCGACTTCATGTCCCGGTGTATGATGTGTGGGATGCAGTTGTGATGCAGGAAACAGAGTCCTTTAGCTGCACCTCTAGCAATCTTTTTTCTTTCCTCCCATGTCAGAATCTGTCGATCTCTTGTCTTTATTCTCCCATGGAGCATTTCTTCTAGGCTTCCATACTCCATGAATTGGTACACTAGGAGCCTCTCCTCTCCAATTTTGCAATAACCTAACAGAGGCACAAGATTTCTATGCTTGATCTTCCCCAGAGTTTCCATCTCGGCCATGAATTCTCGGTCTCCCTGGCAGCTCAGTCGTATGAGCTTCTTGATTGCAACACTTGACCCATCCTTCAACGTGGCCTTGAACACTTCTCCGAACCCTCCACACCCAATAAGGCTTGCTGCTGAGAAGCCATTGGTAGCCTCAATGAGTTGGGAGAACTTAAGCTTCCTGAGCTGCCTTTGGAAAGTTGCCACATTAATGCTCAAAGGCTCTTTCTCTTTGTCAATCTTCCATGTGGTGGCTGCATGGGTTGCTTGCAAGCTGTTAAGCATCTTGACTTCCTCTGTCTCCCTCCGCCTCGCACGCATTGCAATTGCCCACACAATCAGAATGCAGACAGAAGCAATTGAAATGAGAATCCCCAACACAATGCTATTTGCCCATGACACAGCTGCCGGCTTCCGACTTCCACTGTTACCATCCCCACTTTGAATTGATGCAGGCTCGCTGTTGTCATTCTGGCATTCAGGCAACGGAACCCCGCAAAGTCCCGGGTTGTTCGCATACTGGGTTGCAGGAAGGGTGCTTAGTTGACCCCTTGTTGGAATTTCTCCGGTTAATTCATTGTTGGATAGATCAATTTGCACCAAGAATGATAGGTTGGAGAAGGAATCTGGTATATGACCCTGCAATCTGTTATGTGATGCATCAAAGACACCTAAATTTTTGAGCTGGCCAAGTGACGCCGGAATCTCACCAGATAACTGGTTGTGGGCTATTACAAGAACTTGCAAGGCTACCATGTCCCCAAATTCGTCAGGGATTTTCCCACGAAGCTCATTGTAAGAAAGATCCAAATACTCCAAAGTTTGGTACTTCGTAAAGAGGTTTAGGACTGCACCAGAGTACAATCTGGTGAAAACACAAGTCCTCAGACTCGGGATCTGCTGTAGTCTTTCAGGTCGAATTCCGGAAAATTCCAACAAACCTCCGACTCCTTTGCATGAATTTCCCACATTACGCACAAACACCAAAGTGTTGCCAGAAAGAATTCCACTCAATGCCTTTGCGCCTTGCTGTCTCCCAAGCCGAGATGGGATCTCCCCAGTAAGCTTGTTGCTGTTCAAGTCCAGCCAAACCAAACTGCTGCAATTCGCTAGCTCTCTTGGTATCTGCCCACTCAAGCTGTTGTTTCCGAGTTGCAAAGCAGCCAATCTTGTCAACTGGCCGAATTCCCTTGGGATTTCTCCTGTGAGTCCATTACTTGTGAGTGATATCCATTCCAGATTACTGCATTTGAACAATTCAAGTGGAATTTCACCGCTCAGTTGGTTATTATTGAGAATAAGATTCTTGAGATTGCTGCAGTTGCCCAACTCTGGTGGGATTTTTCCTTCCAATCCATTGAACCAAGCTATCAGCTGCTCAAGATTTTTAAGCTTTCCAAGCTCTGGCGGGATTGAGCCATTGAGATAGTTTAGGCTAAAATCAATTCTCTTCAGCTGTGAACACAGAGATAGCTCGGCCGGGATTTCTCCCGTGATGAGATTATCCGGCATTTTCAATTCCTCAAGCAAGGCAGCTCCTGGACATATATCTGGCGGAATGACACCAGAAATCCTGTTGGAGCTGAAATCAACAATTCGCAAGCTCTTGCAAGATGATACAGAAACAGGAAATGATCCAGAGATGAGATTATTACTCAACAACAATTGTTCCAATGAACCAAGGTTCCGAAACAAGGAATCCGGTAAGGCACCAGATAGATTGTTGTTAGACATATCAAGAATCTGCAGCCAAGAACAAGAGGAGAAGGAGGCTGGAATTGAACCTGAAATGTTATTATAAGAAAGCTGAAGCTCTAAGAGTGAGTCGCACACATTTCCCAGTTCTGAAGGGATCCAGCCTGTGAGCTGATTGTGAGAGAGATCCAATCTCTGTAGACTGTTGAGCTGGCCAAACGTTCTTGGGATTTCCCCTGTGAGGGTATTGAAAGATAGGCTCAAAATTTGGAGACTGCTGCAGTTTGAGAAGGAGTTTGGCAGGGAACCAATCAAACGGTTTCCAGACAGATCAAGGTGCAGCAAGGAACTGCAAGACTTGTCAATTTTCAAACCAGCAATCGACCCCGTTAGATTGTTGTAAGAGAGGTCAAGAAGCTGCAGCTTATCAGAATTCAACAAAAGAGTTTCAGGTAAAGAACCTGTCATGTTGCTAAACGACAGATTCACGACAACAAGATTGGGACACTTGGAGAAAAAATTATCAGGGACAGAGCCAATAACACCATTAAAAGACAGATCAAGCTGTTTCAAAGCATATGGAAGCTGAAGCAAAGAAGTGGCATTTATGGCAAACGAATTGTAAGATAGTTTTAGAACCGACAACATATCTAGAGAAGTCAAATGGTCGAAGGAGATACTCCCGGAAAGGCTAGACCCGGTAAGATCGAGCTGAGTCACTCGGCCTAAAGAGCATGAAACTCCATGCCAGCTGCACGGATTCTTATCAAGCTCCCACCCTGATAAAACTCCATTTGGGTCCTTCTGTATCATCTTCTTGAACATAAGAAGAGCTTGTGCATCCGTCTTGATCGTTGACGAGAATCCGTCTTGTTTAGTCCCAGGAGCGAAAACAGACAGCATGAAGAGAGCTGGTAGAATAACATGATAGAAAAGCTGAGGTGGTTTGCTCTCCATGGACAGACAAGTTGCAGGAACACAACTGAGGAGAAGGAAACACAAGAATGGAGAGGGATTGTGTTGTGTAATAGTGTGTAGAGAGAGAGAGAGAGAGAGAGGCTGGTGGCTATGATGAGAATTTGTTGTGCAAAGCAGAGGGGGAAGCTTTTGGAAAAGAAATTGCTTTTTTTTTTTGTGATTTACAAAATGGAAAAAAGAGGGAACGTGGGAAGGAATAAGAAAAGGAAGGAATTGGATTAAAGTTGTTGGTAGGTATGTAGTGATATGATACGGGGGGGGGGGGGGGGGGGGTTTTTTGAGTACTAGAATTTGTAGAGGGAGAGGGGGGAGAGAGAATTTAGTGAGAGGATTGATTTGACTTTTAGTCAAAAGGGAAGGGACCCACAGACAAGGTGTATCTGAGATCGGTGCTTTATAGCAAAAACAATATTGTTCTGTGCTTGATCCAAGGGCCACTGTCTGTCAGTGAGCGTGGGAATGTTTCCCTGGTTGATGGTTGTGAGGATATTATGAGAAACAGTGCAGGCAGCTTTCCATTAAACAACTCCGGTGCCGATCTCGTACGTTTTATTTATCAATTTGTCTCTCATTTTCAGACTTGGTTCATGCATATCGAGCATCCTTGGGGAAAGTTGGTTCATCTCATTTTTTTTTTGTTTTTTTCTTCTCTTTTCTAGGCTCCTTGTCAATTCAATTGAGCACTAAATTTCCTTTGCATTTATCAAAGACTAGGCTTGTTTGGGAAGGAAATCCTTCCCAACTTATCTTAATTTTCTTTTTTTTCTTTTTTTTTAGGTTAATTTGACACCACTTGTTCTTAACTCAACTCAAAATTTTTTAGCTTTACTCAATATATTTCAAATTAAAATTTTAAAAAAATAAATAAAATAAATAAATATTTAGGAGTGGTGACCAGGCCACCCCTAAGAGCCTCGAGGTGGCCGATCCACCCCCAAAACCCTGACTGGGTTTCGGGGGTGGTTCAAAACCACTTTTTTTTTTAATTTTTTTAATTTTTTTTTAATTTGAATTTGATTTATTATTAGGGTTTAATACTAAATACCCCAATGGGGTTTAGTTGCTTTATTTTTTCTCCTCTAGAGTTTGATTTTTATCACAGGAGGTCCCTGTGGTTTTGATAATAGACCAAAATTAATCTTTCTGTCAGTTGACCGTTAGTTGACTTAACGGAACTCCACATAGACCAATCAAATGTTAACACATAACACCTATTTTAATTTTTTTAATTTTTTTTTTAAATTTAAAAAAATGTACTTTAAAAAAAAAAACAAAAAAAATTGGGGGTGGTTCAATAGGTGGCAATTTTTTTTGTTTTTTTTTTTTAAAAAAAAATACATTTTTTTTTTTTTAAATTAAGTAGATGCCACGTGTCAACATTTGATTGGTCCACGTGAAGTTCCGTTAAATCAACTAATGGTCAACTGACAAAAAGACTAATTTGGTCTATTATCAAAACCACAGGAACCTCCTGTGATAAAAAATCAAACCCCATGAGGAAAAAAATAAAGTAATTAAACCCCATGGGGTATTTAGTATTTAACCCTTATTATTATTATATTTTATATTCTTCAAACAACCCAAACATAATCTCAACTCTTTTCTCATCGATGTTCACAATTTTGAGTTTAATTGAGTAAAATAGAAATTAGAAAGAAAAAAAATGCACACCCAAACGAGCCATTTTTGTTATCCAAACACATTCTTATATGTGTCTCTTGTATAAATCTAAGGAGCAATTATCTTTTTCCCCCATGAACTACCACTCGATATACATATACCCCATCAACTACCAACTTTACATTACGATTCCATTAAACTACCATTTCGTTACCAAAACCCTTCTTCTGTCAGTCAAGTTCGTTAAATCGGACAGTCAACCCTTTACGTGTGCATCACATGCCTTGAATGCGTATGCATTTTTTTTTTTTTTTGTAATTATCATTTTCCCCCATGAAACTACCACTCGATTACCATATACCCTCATCAACTACCAACTTTACGTGTACGTGATGGGTTGAATGTTCGACTTAACGACCTTAACTCACGGAATGAAAGTTTTAGTAACGAAATGGTAGTTTGATAGGGTCGTAATGTAAAGTTGTTAGTTGATGAAAGTATATGGTAATCGAGTGGTAGTTTATGGGGGAAATGATAATTACCCCTAAATCTTTTAGTTTTTGTTTTCAAAAATACTTTTCAAAATACAAAAAATAAATCACTTTTTATAAAAGAAAACACAAAAGATTTTCAAAAAAAATCTTCTATAATTATTTAAGATTGTTTAAAATACATGCTCCAATTTTTTATTTTTTTTTAATAAAAAAAAAAGAAAAAAAAAAGAAAAGAAAATTGGAAGGTGCCATCCCATTGACAATTTGACAGCGAGCCCCCATCACTCACACACGGGTGGCTACCTTTATTATTATTATTATTATTATTATTATTTTTGATAAATGGTGTAGTCGTAATTATTAGTGCTTTGAAAAAAATTGACGAAATTTGTACAAAATATGATGGAATGATGGATTTGATAATCATAATAAACTCAAGATGTTAAAAGATAAAAAAAATAAAAAAATAAAATAATTCATGGAGTGATTTGATAATTTATAAAGGATCAAAACTCAATAGGTTTTTCCTTTTTGTTTTTTGAAGAAATGCTTTTCAAATATAATTATTTAAAAAAGTTTTCATATTTGGCACCCAACGAAACATTTCTCAGTTTTCAAAAACCGAAAACATTTTTCAAAATACAAAACTAGGAACACTCAAAAAGTCATGATTCAAACAGTATTTTTGTCTGTGGTTCCTCCACATTAGGAGAGTGAAATACACGAGTCTCAAGTTCTCATCCGCTTGGTTTTCGTTTTATTTCATAGGGTTTTTAGAACAGTTTTCTTAATTAACAGCTTGGGCATATCATATTGATAATGTTTTTAATTCATTTTTTTGGGTTTTTAACATTAATGTTGACCCGTTATCTCCAATTTTTCTTTTGTCCTCATGACACTTAATTTGAAGAGAGGTTAGATATCCATTTCTTAACCATCTCTTTTTTAAAATTCACTAATAATTTGTAGGACGATAAATGA
Organism: Corylus avellana; assembly: GCF_965113065.1. Classification (NCBI taxonomy): domain Eukaryota; kingdom Viridiplantae; phylum Streptophyta; class Magnoliopsida; order Fagales; family Betulaceae; genus Corylus; species Corylus avellana. The sequence continues at coordinate 16,106,629 of NC_142493.1, forward strand.
TAAAAATCATTCTCCATCTCATTTTTCATTCATTTCCGTATAGTAAAAGGGTAGATTTCCATTAAATTTGTATTAGACCCACATAAGTCTACAAATCCAATAATTTTAAAAAGAAATAATTAAAAAATAGTTAAAAAAAATGATGTATAACATGAATCTTTGTAGAGCCCACATGTAGGTCTCACAAATTTAATAGTAAATTTGCTCGTTTTTTATACCGAGATGAACAAAAGATAAGCAAAAGATGAAAAAATAAAAAAAATAAACATTTCTCTAATTTGAATTCATTAACTATAAACTTTGTTCTTTTCTTTCCTAAAGATTCATATTGCACTCCTATTTCTAAGAGTAATACACTCGAATGTCAGATTCCTGCATATGATGGTACTTAAATTAAATTAGGAGTACATGCAAGGGATTGCTGATAGTCTTTGCCCCACGCACAGCCTTATATATATATATACCCATCAAACTTGAACAAATATATCAAAAATATATTGGGTTAATAACTTTTTTGGTACTTGGGTTTTAATGTTTTTTTTTTTTTTTTTTTTTTTTCATAGGTTTTAAAAAAGACAAATCTAGTACATCAGATTTTGGAAAAGACCAAATCATCACCTCTGTTAATTTCCGTCCATTCCTTTGGCCTTGAGAGTGGCCCAAGGGCCTTGGGGTGGTTTCGGCCACCCTTTTTTAGCCCTTGGGGTGACTAAACCACCCCATTTGGCCTTGGGGGTGGCTGAGGTCAAACTGGGGGTGGCCGGTCACCCCATATCGTTAATTGGGATGAACGAAAATTAACGGAAGTGATGATTCGGTCTTTTCTAAAATTTGAGATACTAGATTTGTCCTTTTTAAAATATAGGGAGGAAAAAATAAAAACATTAAAATCCAAGTACCAAAAAAATTATTAGCCCAAACATATATACATGGAAATAATGAATAGAGAATAAATTACAGATGACCCTCTTATGCACTCACTCCCTGATTAATCCTTAAATCATAATCACAATTAGGCAGAATGGGGGAGATTTTTAACAAAGGCAAAGATGGTGCACTGTGGGGCCCATGTGATGAAATTTGAAGTGGAATCATTACACAGATCAATTAGTGCAAATGTTGCTTCACTAAAAAATAAAAATACGCATTGTTGGAGGGACTAAACAAATGGAGGCCCACATAGGAACCGCATCAATAAGCTGTGTGTTAATGGCATGGAAGGTTATGATGCCCCCATTTCCTTCCTTCCTTTGCTTTTTTTTTTCTTCTTCTTGCTTACCAAGCTGGGCTGACCACCCTCTTATTCAATCTTCACCCTCTATGACTCTTAAGTGGTTCAAACCATCTCTATCTTAACGTTAAAGGTCGACTTTTTAGCTGGTTCTGGGCCCACCATTTGCTTTAACACCTTCTTATCAAACTCTCCTCCATGGAGAAAAATGTGACATTATGAAAAATTAGTCTCATATTAAAAAGGTAAACTGCTTATTTTGAGTGAGTAAATTATTAAAGTACTTAATTATACGTGCAAGTTGTTTAAGGTGCCAAAGTGCTGCATTGCTCACGTAGATGGCTCTTAGAACATGCTTTGCGGATTGCGAATTAAATGCCATAAAAGACTTTGACTTCTCTCATTGGATACCAATTCGTTTTCAGATGAAATAATCAAAGACTCGATCTAACACAAGTCTTACATTGATTTCTAAATAAGTGAGATTGTATTTTATAAGTGATTATATATGGGAAGCTCCAATTGCAAGTTCAACTAGTCCATTTAATGTGGTTAACGTTTTTTTGGATTGTTATAAATGGCATCAAAGCAACTTAGTAACATGATACGGTGTTGAGGCACTTTATGACATGGACCCTGACGAGAATGTTAGGGACTTGAGTGGAGGAGGCTGACAATGGTATGACAAATTATGATATAGAAAGATTGCAACATAGTTATAATTAAAAAAAGGGGCAAAAACATCGAAGGCATTTAAATTCAGTCATTGCATTGTGGCGGTATATGTGGTCTAGTTTAGTCTATATGGGACTGGAACTGTGATCGAATAGCATGAGTCGTGCAAATGATATAAAATGTCCTTTTATGTCAGCTTGGGTAAAAATCTTGAAGGAATAAGATGGCTTCTATGTGGGTGTGAATGATTATGAATAAAATTACAAGTCCTTTCAACTCTTTTTTAGGCTTATGAAGTTGCAGGTGTGGAAAAATAATTGAGGGATAAAAAATGTGTTTTTATTGTAAAAGATGTTTTAGACAGGTGGTCAAACAATCAAAGTGATAGTTAATTAATAAATTTTGATATCCGATTTCATTCATTTTTGTTTAAAATAAAAACAACAATTTTATTTTATTTTTTCTTTCGATAATTTAAGACTACGTACCAACCTTGATTTTTTTTTTTTTTTTTTGGGAGGGGGGGGGGGGGGATGTTGAAATAACAAAAAAAAAAAAAAAAAACAACAACAACAACTACTACAATAAGAAGAAATCGAACAGGATATCATGGTATACATTTACAATATTTCTAAATTTTTCTCGAAACGTCATCGAGTTTCTCGCTTACTACAAAGAATACGTACTCGTTGCGACAATAAGTATAAAAACAATTCTTTAGACCCCTATGCAATCAATAATAATTATGCAGCAATATATATAAAATAGTTATGCGGAAGTAAAATCATTATATAAAACCACAAGACAGTCAGACACCAATCACATATAAAGATGTCATCGAAGTGGAAATCTTTAAAAATAATAAAAATAAAAACTTTAAAAATAAAATCAGACAATTAAATCCAAAAAATCAATTAATAAGAAGATTAAGTTGTACAACCATTGAATGCATGAGGTCACTAGCTATAGTACCACGCATAAGTGGTTCTGTTAAGATGCCTCTTGGATTTTGTGTGTCTTAGTAGTAAATTAAATGTAACACTATGAAAAATTAATTAACTAATAATTAATTTCATGATACGCCTCCCCATGTTACTTACGGAGAAATAAGACCAAAGGATCTTAACACCCTCGTCAAAGCGCCTATAGTGAAATGCGTTAACACTTGCGTAATAAGATAATTAATTCTGAGTAACATCAAAGATGTGTTCATAATCAACTGTGTCCAAACAATTCTCCATGCCAGGGTCACATTATAGGATATACACTACCAATCATTAAGTAATCAGACAAACTTGGATTGAACTACTCAAAGATCAGCCTGGCTAGATCCTCTAGGCCTTCGGGAAAAAGGGTTTCTTTTTCCTTAGTTTCTACATCATAATAAAGGTCAACATAAAATAACACATGTTTTACAAGCGAAAAGATAAAAGCATAAATCCACAACTTAGTGAGTAATATACACATGGAGAACATGTTTTCATAAGCTGAACACGGTTACTTCATAAGAGATTTATAAATCATAGGCTGTAATATGAGATGAGGTCCTCTGTTATGCTCCGACCTGAGCTTAAGAAAGGGAGCCAATCCGCGTCTATATATATATATATATATATATATAATCATAGTTATCTTTCATATGGTCTATCTAAGCCCTTAACCCCTAATTGGTAGGGTTGTCGCTGTCCCTTGGGACATGTGGTGGGCTCTATCTCCCTCATTAAGGAGTGTCTTAACTCCTTCAAGGAGATGTCCGACCTCACTCCTAACCCGGATAAGAGCAACATTTTGACCAATACTTGTGTCCCGAATATTATACACATACCATCAAACCTCGAGTATGATACCCCAAAACTTTAAGAAATATATTTTAAAAATCATCATTACTCAATTCTATAAAACACCTACAAATTTTGATGGCATGGATCATTTTTAGAAAATCCAAATATCAATTTTGGCTTTACCTCCTAACTGAATGTTCGCTCGTTGACCACCAAATGTTCACTGAAACCCTAGCACTCAACGTTCCCCTAAGGCCCACTGAACGTTCAAGGAAAAACCCTAGAATTGTAGTACAATAGTACACCGAACGAATACAGTACACCGAACGTTCGACGATCTCTTGAAAGCAAATTTAACTATTAACCACATCTTCCATTCTTATCCACTCACCACCCCTATATATATGCCCCTCACATGACCCTTCAGACCACACCTAGCTTCCATGCTACACCCCACTCCAATTTTGGTGAGTGGAAGGAATCTTAGAGAGAAAAATGATTGATTTTTGCCCAAAAGTAATCCTCTTCGAGGTAAGCTTTGAAACTCATTTCATATTCATGCTATGTGTGTTCTGCCCACATGATTTCACATGCTTTATACAAGTTTTAAATCTGCTTGAATAGTTTAATAGAGTTTCTCTTATTTTGAAGTAAATAATTTTCCTAAAAAGTCATGCACACACCCTTGATTTTTAAGGTTTGACACATTAACATGGTTTAACATGTTTGGGTTTGATTTATTGGTAGCCTTGTTGGAATAGAACATGGGTTAGGAAGGAGTCCTATAGCTTTTCCATGCATTATGTGCACACCGAACGTTCGTCCCTTCGTACTCGAACGTTTGATCATTTTAAGGACCGAATGATCGATGTCGAGATTGAACGATCAATGTCGAGACCGAACGTTTGATAGTGTCTAGAACTAATAACTCAGGGTTTTATCAATGGTTTAGCATCACATGCATGATAGGTTCCTGAAATATTATGAGTAACGTTAGACTATGCTTCATAGTAGGCAAAAGATTAGAATATCGGATTCTAAGGATGAGTGGATGAGGTAAGTAAATACTTACAATTGTTTTCAAGAAAAACGTGCGATATATCGACTAACTAAGCATGCGTATGTTATGAGCATGTTTACTTTTCAAGAAATTTGGTAAATGCTTTCCTAATTGATTAATGAGATGCATTATATGATATGGTACACTAGTACTTGTGATATAATAGCCATGTGCTTACTATATAGGCTCCACTCTTTGGTCAAATGTGTGTGTGTGTGTGTGTGTATGTTTATATGGGCCTCAGATCCAATGGCTGTTCGTGACCAGTGCAACCATGTTTGATTGACGGGTCATTACCGAATGTACATCATTAGTAACGTGGGTCACCCTAGGTCAAACTCGATCGGGCTGCTAGTGTAATGGATGGTAGCGTTCAATAGCCGGGGCACTAATATTGTATTACAAGTCCCTCGGGATAGTGTCAATCTTGCTGAGAAGGGGTAATATCTCGAATACACCATACAAGATAGCTATGACGTATTAAATGTTGTGATTATGCCCTAAATCTCAATGATTTTATATATCTATGTTGACATTCAAATGTTTGTTATGAATATATATGTTATATTCACTAATTAAAATGAATTGAGCATATAGCACATCAAATGTCTTTTACACGCTTATTACTATGTTTATCATATTTGTTATACATGTGAAAGGTCCTAAGATTACACTGAATATGGCTATAGGTGTGAGTAACGTGGTTATCATACAAGGTCACAGTCTATAATGCTTGTATCCTTAAAGTATAAAGTTTGCATTCAGTAAATGGAACTAGGCATTCCATTTTGAGTAAGATTGTTACACATCGAATCTTGGTGATCTACCTTGATCAAGCGAAGCGGTGTCTTCAGGATTGATGTGCAGTGTGCTGAGAACCTAAGGCATTGAACGGACCAAGGAGTTGTCTTTTCATAAAGATACTCTATAATGAGAAAAGACAATAAACTCCTTAATGGCTATTTAGACTTTGATTCTAAATCCTGAGAAGTTTGTGAACTCAGATGTGAAGTGATGATCACTTTGATATTTCATAAAGTGAAACCTATCATTGGTCAACATAACTCAATATGTTGGGTAATCACATCTAACATTGTGGGAACGCCAACTTCAAGAGAGAATCCAAATCCTTTGTTGGTAAACAAAGAGACAAGAAATTTCTCATTGAAATAGATTTTATGGATATTATTCTCAGAGTTTTTGGCCGAAGTTTCTCATTGAAATAGATTTTATGGATATTATTCTCAGAGTTTTTGGCCGAAGCATTTTGGTTGGCATACCAAAATATAAATACATGTGTTTATCATGTGTATGAGAATAACATAAAATCAGTGACTCAAGGGCAAAGAGGTAGAGAATTAAGTGACAATATCCTAAGCCTTAATTCTGATACGGAAGATTTCATGGAGAAATCATAAGTCAAAAAGTCAAAGGGATTAATTGTTTTAAATTAAAAAGGAAAATACATTTTACGGCCTGAACTATCCACCCATTCGCACTTTGACCTCCAATGTTTAAAAAGTGACACTTGACCCCTCCCTCCCCAAAAGAAAAACTTCCAAATTGTTGCAATTTGACCATTCTAACTTATTTTTTCCTAAAATGCCCCCATCCCAAGTTTAAAAAAATAAATTAATTAATTAAAATAAAATAAAATAAATTAAATTAAATTAAATTAAGGGGTGGCTGGCCACCCCAGTTGGGCCTAGGGGTGGCTTCGGCCACCCCAGACCGGACACTCCTTAATTTAATTTGATTTAAAAAAAAAAAAAAAAAAAAAAAAAAAAAAAAAAAACTTGGGATGGGGGCATTTTGGAAAAAAAAAAAAAAGCAAATGGTCGAATTGCAATCATTTGAAAGTTTGCGGGGGTTAAGTGTCACTTTTTAAATATTGGAGATTAAAGTGCAAATAAGTGGATAGTTCAGGGGGATAAAATGTATTTTTCCCTAAAATATTTATCGGAGTTATGTCACATTCATTCAGTGAAATTAATTTTGATTAGAATATACTTTTGTAACAAATGTCGGGGGGACACGATTACGGACATATTCAAGCCAATAATATTTTTCCCTTCAGGTCCCTCACCAAGCTGATGTAATTTAACCATAAGGTTTTCTTATTTACTGAGCTAAGTGTTTTATTTAATTAAAACATTGGGCAAAAGAGTTTAGATGTAATTGGACTTGGGATAAAACCTAGAGACCCAATGAGCATAAGTGGGATACATAAGGCTAGAGTTTATTCACTTGGCCTAAGTATTAGTGACAAGGGAAAAGGCTTGAGGTGAAACCCAAGCCAAATCCAAGAACATATAATTGTGTGGCCATAGCATGGAGGCTAGGATTAATCCTAGCTGTCCATGCTACTCTACTATCAATCATTGGATTGATATTACATAGTTCTAAATGAATTAGAATTGCTAATTTGTCCCACAATCCATAAATCTGATTCTCTGCCTCCTTGCATTGCCTATAAATAGAGCCTAGAGCTCTCAAATCATTCAATCAAGTATTCTTGATCATAATTTTCAAAAACTTTCTGAAAACTATATTAGTTCTTTGTGTTAACCCACAAAGCACAAAAGTTTAAGATTTGAAGAGCCGAGTAAGAGTCCACACTCTCTTGGTTATTATCAGTCATTGGTGAGAAGATCTGGAGGTCTTTATATCCCCAAGTTTTTTGTGTTCTTGAAGAAAGAAGAATTTGTTCTTTGAGATAGAAGAAACCATCGTGTTCTTGAACAATAAAGAACACGTTCTTGGAGAAGCAAAAAGATTTTTGTCCAAAGCCAGGAGTGGCCGTTTATATCCAAGTAAGTGTTATTCGTTCTTGCAATTTAATTTTAAATAGCAATGGTTCTTCACATGTTCTTCGTAAAGAATCTTTGCAAGGGAATTTGATTCCTTCCACTGCGCAAATACTTTGATTTGCAATCATATTCCCAACAATTGGTATCAAAGCGAGCTTTATTGAAAGCATGGGGAAGAACGTAGTATATAGACAACTGGTTTTCAGTTTTTTATTCGCTAAATTTGGAATTTTTCCTGGGACTTCCAATGACTGAAATTTTTCTGTATGACCTGGAACATGTTCTATAATGTGTTAGGATCTGAATTGGAAAATTTCGAATCATTTGGAATTCATTTTCTATGTTTAATTGAATTTGGCGTTCAAGGCAAAGTTGCAGTTTCTACTGCTAAGCCTGTAGGGATTCCGACTTTAAACTGTTGTTTATGGAAAGTCATAAAACTTTATTAAGACTTGTTCCTGCAAGTAAAAGTTGTGTTTGACATTTTTGTCTTGGCAGAATCACAGTTCGATTTTTATCAAAAGAGACATTGCCATTTCTGCAGATAGGCCTGTGAGAATTACGATTTTAGATCTACTACTATAGACAAGTCCTAAAAATAATTGGGCACTTTTTTTCGCATGTACAAATCGTTGTTGACTGAATGGTCCAAATGGATTTACGTTTCGAGTTATATCGAAAGAGTTATGCTTCGTTGAACATTCTTTGACATATTTAGAAATTTAGAAAAATTCTGCAAGCAGTTTTGTTTTGTTAAAAATCTATTTTGTGTGATAATCAAAGATTTATGAAATTTTGATTATGGAATATGTTGTAGATATGCTATAACGTATTGGGAACACAAAAGAAAGTTTTACAAGATCAATTTCATAAAGTTAAGCTATTCTTGAAATTGAGTTTCAAGTTTATGCCTAAAGGGTATGAAATTATACAAAGTTTTCTTATGAATTCTTTGGTTGGCAATAAATGTTTTTATTCAGTTAAATTCATTTGATTGTTTATGGGTTATAGATATGATTGAAAAATCATATCAAGATAGTATCTTGATTGAAAAATCAAAATACTATAATTATCCATCTGACAGATAATTAAAGCAATTCAACATGATAATCATGAATTTCATTCATGGATTTAATGTTGCCTTGTAGACTATGATTCATGGTGAAATTCTCTTGATATAGTTGGTATGAATGACTATCTTGTTAATAGATAAACTATCAACTGGATATTGATGTTTGATCTATTGATATCAAGAAATATGAATATAGTAATATTCCTATTAGTTAGGAAAAGTTGTTTCTTTTGAAACAAAGAATAACAAGACTTAGAGTTGTAAAGGAATTGCAACTCTCGAAAAAACCCATAAGTTTTTTTTTTAAAAAAAATATCAAGTAGGAGATTCAAAAATGAATCTGGCAGTTTTCTTCATAGATCTATAAATGATGAAGTAAATTGGCACCTTGCCTTGGCCATGGGCCCTGCTCCCAATAGAGGGTGTCACTTTACCTCATGGATTATGATTTCCGAAAGGATAAAGGAGATGTGTCTTCGAATTTGTAATGATCACACCAATGTGGAGTTATCATTGGACAGTCGAATCTAATTAACGATGATACATTTGATTGGTCTTAAAATACTAATCTCCCCAAGCAGCTATGTTATCATAAGATTAGCAACTGCAAAACATGGTTGTTATCATAAGATTCAGTCTCGCTTAAGTCCAAGTAATTAAGGACGCCTCGCCTTGGCCATGGGTCCTGCTCCCTAAGGAGGGTGTTTCTTAATTATGGATTAGGCAGCTGAAGCTTTTAATATTATATGTTTTAATTGGGCATCCATATTCTATTTATTGCTTAAATATATATGCTCATATTTTATTAGAACTAGAATGTCTTCATTTAGCCTATTGCTATTGTTGATTTGACTGAACCAAGTTACGTAGTCTGGAAACGTAATTTGGATAAAGTGCTCACGGCTGAAAGAAACACGAGTGTTGTCTTAGCTGTATCCAGATATTCTAATTTTGGAGGTCTCTCAAAATGACAAGCAATGATATACTCGTTGGTTAAAAGTCAAACAGAGATGACTCAATGTTACTTGTTGACTACTATGTCAAATGTACCCATGCAAGAAAAGCAGGAGATCTCACTATTTCAGAATCCTTGGGATGTCTAAAAGATGTGTTTGGTAAAAATTCATGTTGCATTTAGTTGCAAGGAAATTGAAGTTGAAGGATGATGAGAACTTTGTTGAAGAACAAAGATGAATGATGGTATTGGGTGTAGAGATTTATGGAAATCTCATGCAGATTGCATTCTACACTTCCTACTGAATTCTTTCAATCAATTAGGGCTACAATGTGTTGATGAACACACATTAGCAAAATTGATGAATGAGTTGAACACAGCGGAAAGCCTCCTAAAGTCCATAGTCATAGTCAATACTTCTAAGTCGAAAGGTTGAAGGAAGAAGAAAAATCCTACCAAAGCATATTGGCAAGGTTAAGTGCCAAGTGAGTAAAATTGGAAAGAATCAAAGGTTGAACCAAGTGGAAAGTGCACCCACTGTGGTGATTCAGAGCTGTGGAAAAGAAACTGCACCAAGTTTCTAGCATGTAATAGTGAAGGTAATCGTCCTATTTAAAAGGAAAGATGTACCTAGACACTAGGTGTTGGACAAGGGTTCTTATCCACTCCAGTAGAGTTGTTCAACTTTATAAATACAAGAGTTCATTAGACTATCTTATAAGATGGTTAGTTAATAATAACTCTTGATTTATAGTATGTTAACAATTCTAGATTTAGAACCTAAGAAATATTCCTTCAACTAATGAAGCGTCCTTTTGGCGTCTACATCTTGGACATAATAACTCAAAGAGTATTCAAAGACTGGTTAATGATGGGCTTCCAAGTCCATAAAATTATCCAATCTATGAGTAAAGTTTGAGGTTAAAATGACCAAGAGTCATTTTCTTTTCTGCAAAAGGACTTAGAGCCAAAGAGTTGCTAACAGTTAGAGCATACTAATGTATGTGGTCCTTCCTTATCCTTGTTTAAATGAAAATATAAATAAATCATCATAATGATGATGATTATTCAAAGATATACTTCACAAGAGATCTGTAGACATTAAGGGATAGAATCCCAGTTGATAGCATTGGAAGCTTCCCAACAGAATGGTGTATCAAGAGAAGGAATATAATGCTTTTAAACTAATAAGAGCTATCATAAGGTCAACTACTCTACCTATGTTATTTTGGGATATAAGCAACAATATACTTGCTTAAATTGGATCTTTTTAAGTCTACTTCATGATACCCGCTGGATTGTGGTTGGGGTGAATCCCAACATGAGATGTATCCACATTTTGGGTTAAATGGAAAGACAGATCAATGGAATCCAAAATAGAAGTATGATTGTTTGTTAGATATCCAATTGGGACAAGGGGTTATTTGTTTTATAGTCCTAAGATTAAGTAAGTGTTTGTTGCTACAAATGCTTAAGTACTTAAAGGAGGACAATGTAAACAAATTTAAACCACAGAGTAAAATGGTTATAGAAGTAATGCTAGAAATTGGATAAGGATCATCTCCAAAAAGTTCTTGAAGATGATGTGGTTATATCAAATGCACAACAAGTTACGAAAAAGACACCAAAGTACCATCGTACTGCTTCTCAGTGGGAGGATTGTCAGGATACTTGACAAATTCATGTTATTAGGAGAAGCTTGAGGGCTATACCTAATGAACTTGAAAAAGGATCCACTATCCCAGGAGGTAGCATTAATGGCATGGACCATTAGGTCTAAGCTATGGAAAGTATGTTGGAATTTTAGTATTGCTAACTATGTCTGAACTCTTGTAAAGATGCATAATGGCATTTAACCTATTGGTTATAAATAGGATTTACAAGAAAGGGAGGAATGGATGGGAAGGTTGGAACCTTCATGGTAAGACGGTAGCAAAATAATTTTGCCAATAAGCCATGCTTAAGTCCATTAAGAAACTGTCAACCTATGCCACTCATGTTATCTATGAGTTTTGGCAAATGATAGTCAATATTGCCTTTATGAAAGAGCAACTTGACATAAGCATCAATATGATGCAACAAGACAGCTTTATAGCTTAAACCATACATAGATACTTGGTTAGGAAGCAATTCCTAAGTCTATCCAAGGTAATTCAAAATAACTAAAGATATACTAAAGTATCTAGTACTTACCATATTGTGAGTAGGAGTTGAGGTTCATTAAATGAATCAAACTCCAAAAGACAATAGAAGTGGTAGGATGCAGATTTGTGAGATTAGGCTAAGTTTAGATGGCAAATCCAAACTAAAGTCTGACAAAACTTGTAAGAATACCAAAAAGGTATTATGTGAATATGATATAATCAACAAGTAGCACAGACAAGGTTGGATCCTTCATGCTTTGATCTAAATGAGATCAAAGCTGTGACAAGGCCATTAGTACAAGAGAAATGGTGTCAACCAAATTCCCTGAATCATCATGGATAATATGGAATACTATCAGTCAAATCGTGATTCGAAAAGAACCGTAGAGTATGTCTATACCCTAGGTAGATGAGCCATTTAGTGGGAGAATTAACAAGCGATCTTGGATTGCTGACTCCACTGTGGAAGTTGATGTGTCATATCTTATGAGACTGCGAAAAAGGCAACATTGGCTCAGGATATTCCTGGTGGATCTTAGTGTCATCGGGATAGAGCAAACTCCTATTACGATGTTTCACAACAACAATGGAGTACTTGCAGAATTCAATGAACTAAGGAACCATAGGAATAGAAATCACAAAAAGAAAGAGTATCTATCCGATAAGGAAGATAGTATCTTAATGAGATACATATACAATTAAGATTCCATTGGCTAAGGTTTTGACTGACCCGACCATGCCATAAGAGATTTTACAATCTCGTTTGGGAGGAATGGGAGTCAAATGTGTGCCTAATTGGAGTTTGTTGGGATTATGCCCAGAATCTCAATGATTTTATATATCTATGTTGACATTCAAATGTTTGTTATGAATATAGATGTTATATTCACTAATCAAAATGAATTGAGCATATAGCACATAAAATGTCTTTTACACGCTTATTATTATGTTTATCATATTTGTTATACATGTGAAAGGTCCTAGGATTACATTGAATATGGCTATGGGTGTGAGTAACGTGGTTATCACACAAGGTCATAGTCCATAATCCTTGTATCCTTAAAGTATAAAGTTCGCAGTCAGTAAATGGAACAGGGCATTCCATTTTGATTAAGACTGTTACACATTGAATCTTAGTGATCTACCTTGATCAAGCGAAGCGGTGTCTTTGAGATTGATGTGTAGTGTGCTGAGAACCTAAGGCACTGAACGGACCAAGGAGTTGTCTTTTCATAAAGATATTGTATAATGAGAAAAGAGAATAAACTCCTTAAAGGCTATTTAGACTTTGATTCTAAATCCTGAGCATTTGGTGAACTCAGATGTGAAGTGATGATTATTTTGATGTATCATAGAGTGAGACCTACTGTCAATCAACATAATTCAATATGTTGGGTAATCACATCTAGCATTGTGGGAGCACCAACTTCAACAGGGAATCTAAATCCTTAGTTGGTAAACAAAGAGACAAGAAATTTCTCATTGAGATAGATTTTATGGATATTATTCTCAGAGTCTTCAGCCAAAGCATTTTGGTTGGCATACCAAAATAGATATACATGTGTTTATCACATGTATAAGAATAACATAAAGTTAGTGACTCAAGGATAAACAGGTAGAGAATTAAGTGGCAGTATCCTAAGCCTTAATTCTGCTACGAAAGATTTCATGAAGGAATCATAAGTCAAAAAGTCGAAGGGATTAATTGTTTTAAATCAAAAATATTTATTGGAGTTCAGCCACATTCATTTAGTTGAATCAATTGTGATTTGAATATAGTTGCGTAACAAATGTCTGGGTGACACGATTACGGACATATCCAAGCCAATAATATTTTTCTCTTTAGGTCCCTCACCAAGTTGATGTAATTTAACCATAAGACTTTCTTATTTATTGGGCTAAATGTTTTATTTAATTAAAACATTGGGCTAAAGAGATTAGATGTAATTGGGCTTGGGATAAAACCTAGAGGCTCAATGAGCATAAGTTGAAATACATAAGGCCAGAGTTTATTCACTGGACCTAAGTATTAGTCACAAGGGAAAAGGCTTAGGGTGAAACCCAAGGCCAATCCAAGAGCATATAACCGTGTGGCCAATGAATAGTGCTCCATGGACCACATGACCATAGCATGGAGGCTAGGATTAATCCTAGCAGTCCATGCTACTCTAATATCAACCATTGGATTGATATTACAGAGTTCTAAATGAATTAGAACTGCTCCTTTATCCCACATTGCATAAATCTGATTCTCTGCCTCCTTGCATTGCCTATAAATAGAGAGGAGCCTAGAGCTCTCAAATCATTTAATCAAGTATTCTTGATCATAGTTTTCAAAAACTCTCTAAAAACTATTTTAGTTCTTTGTGTTCTTGAAGAAAAGAAAAACTTGTTCTTCGTGTTTTTGAAGAAAGAATAAGTTGTTCTTCGTGTTCTTAAAGAAAGAAGAACTTGTTCTTCGTGTTCTTGAAGAAAGAAGAATTTGTTCTTCAAGAAAGAAGAAATCGTTCTTCGTGTTCTTGAACAATAAAGAACATGTTCTTGGAGAAGCAAAGAGATTTTTACCCAAAGCCAGGATTGGTTATTTATATCAAAGTGTTCTTCGTTCTTGCGATTTAATTTTAAATAACAACGAAGAACATTTCACTATACCAGGTTTGACTGGTAATTTTTCCTTACAAGCTCTGATTCAATAATGGATGATTATGCTTATACATTTCATGAATATAGAAATCTCAGATCATGTCAAAAACCTTCCACATTGTATTTACTCTAAGCAGTAGATGGGTGACTCCCTCAGTTAGTTACCAGTTAACTGTATTGAAGGAATTGCTAGTAACCTTGCCTGGATTGATTGATTTAATTTTGGGGCATTACAGCAGGTGGCCCACAATGCTAGTGACGTTTGTCTATAGTGACCACCAATCAATCTTTGTTGTGTCGGTTACAAACAACCATTATATCAAATGCAAAACATAAACAACAAACCTCTGTGACCATAGGGTTAAGCCCATATAGTAAGTCCATGGCTGTATCGGTGTACCATGTTATACGATACAAATATTGTTCATTTATTTAAAAAATCATATTTAAATATTCATTCATCTATAGAAAATGTAATAGGCTAAGAACATGTTATAAAAAAGTAATGCATGCTCAATCCTCTAACATATCGCATGTTGTTATTAAAGCAGTTTTGTAAGTATTTACTTGTCCGCTCATCCATAATATCAGATATCTTGGATTCCCGCTACTCTGAAACACATCCTAAATGATAAAAAAAATACCTTGAGAGTCTAATCCATGCATGTGAAAGCCCTAATATTATAAAATAGACACACTAATCCTCATTAAAACCCTAATCACTGGATACTCTTGAACGTTCGGTCTCGATATGAAATGTTCAACTAGATATTATGAAACCTTCGGTAGGTACCATAATACATGAAAAATCCAAACTTTTACCCATCACATATTAAACTTCAACAAAATATTTTAACAACTTAATAAAGACTTGTTAGACCATACCAACGTGATAAATCCTGAAAAACAGGAGTAAGTTTAACTATTGGAAGACTACCTCTTTTTTTTTTTTTTTTTTGAGAAATAAATCATAAACTCATCATGTTGGGCTTAAGAATTGTAAAAATCTCGGTAATTCACATTATTAGAATATGAACATCAAGAAAAATGAGCAAGTTCCAAAGTTTACCTTAATGAAGATAGAGCAACACCAAAGTCATCTTTTCCTCTTTTTAGAATATCTTTCTCTCTATGATTAGGGTGGCTGAAGTACATGGTTGAGGAATGATGTCTAAAGTGTGTATGTGGAGTATTTATAGTAGTGGGTGGAGTGGATAAGACCAAATTGTGTGGCTAATATGTTAAATTTGCTTTTTAGGTAATATTGAATAATCGATGTACTGTTGTACCAACGGTTGAAGGATTTTACTCGAATGTTCTAGAGAAGCATTTGAGTCTAGGGTTTGCTTCAAACATTCCAGGAAATCTTTTAAAAAATACTTTAAAAATAAAACCATTTCGAGACAGCTAAATCCAAAAAATCAATTAATAAGAAGATTAAGTTGTACAACCATTGAATGCATGAGTTCACTAGCGACATTAGGACGCTTAAGTGGTTATGTTAGGATGCCTCTTGGGTTTTGTGTGTCTCAGTAGTAAATTAAATGTAACACTCCAAAAAATTAATTAACGGGTAATTAATTTTATGGTACGCCTCCCAGTTACTTACCAAGTAATAAGACCAAAGGATCTTAATACCCTTGTCAAAGAGCCTATAGTAAAATGCTTTAACACTTGAATAATAAGATAGTCAATTCTGATTAACATCAAAGATGTACTCATAAACAACTATGTCCAAACAATCCTTCATGGCAGGGTCACATCAAAGGATATGCACTACCAATCATTAAGTAACCCAACAAACTTCGATCAAACTACTCAAAGATCAGCCTGGCTAGATCCACCAAGGCCTTCGGGAAAAAGGGTTTCTTTTTCTTTAGTTTCGACATCATAATAAAGGCCAACATAAAATAACACATGTTTTACAAGAGACAGATACAAGTATAAATCCACAACTTAGTGAGTAATATACACACGGAGAACATGTTATCATAAGGTGAACTCAATTACTACATAAGAAATTTATAAATCATAGGCTGTAATATGAGATGAGGTCCTCTGTTACAGGACAAGAATATATATATATATATATATATATATATATATATATATATATATATATATATATATATGATATTGAAAATGAACATGTCATAATCATACTCCATATACTTGTTGTGCAAATATCCACCTAAATTAATAGGCGAATATTTGGTACATTTTAACTCGTAAGTGCACAAGATCAAAACAATAGTGTAGGGAGCAAGTATAAGATCATTCCCATGGGGATTGTTGATTTTGCTTAGAATTGATTTTCTAAATTAAAATATCAACTTTATCACAAAATTGATATTATGAAAAAGAAATAAAGATAAATGAAAAGCGTTAGGGATTCGATATTGTTAAGTGCAAAAACATTCATATTTTAGCCCTTAAACTTATATGTGTTAATTCCTTAATATTGTTAGTTTGTGCTATTTTACTTCATTTTTGTATTTTCTTTGTTTTATAGGTTTTTGGAAGAAATGAAAGCGTTTCTGGAAAAGTTCCAAGCTTAAAGGGTGAATTGGGAAGACCTAGAAGATATAGTTAAGCTTAACCAATCATGGTTAAGTTTAATCAAATAAAGGAAATGATTAAATCGAAATTTCTCAAATTAGAGTCAAAATCAGATTGAATCAAAGAGCTCACTTGCTCTGTAAGAATGACCTTCTTGGGGATATGTTTCCAAATCTTCCTCTTCTGAGTACACAAATCCCTGAGAAATTTTGAATATGCCAAGATTTGCTTGATGGCATCAAGAAGTGGGATGTTGACTTTGACCTGCTTGAAGACCTCCATCATGTCTTGTATCTTTTCTCCTTGCTTCCCAAAGTGGGAAGGTGCCTTGAGACTCTCTGGGAATGGGACCTTAGTCTCATATGGTACCTTAGGAGTGGGGGCAGATGATGAAGATGCCTCAGTGCTTACTTACTTACCCTTGTCCTAATGCAGATTCTATGGGGCCCCAATTTGCTCATCCTTCTTTTCCTCCACATGATTGTCAACCAGTCTTCCACTTCACTATGTGGTGATGGCTTGAACTTGCTTCAGACGAGAAGTGCTTCCTTCTACCATGTATAGTCCCCTAGGGTGGGTCACCGGTTGACTTGGAAGCTTTCCTTCGTCCCTCCTGTTGAGGGCATTGGCAAGTTGTCCGACTTGAGCTTCTAATTTGGTGCTACTGCCGATTCGGGCTTCTATATTGGCGATGGACTAAGAGTGAGAATTCACTGTCTGAGTCAACTCGCTCACCTTGTCGGTTATCTCACCCACCTTACGAGTTCTCTCGCCCATCTTGCCGGTCAAATCGTTCATCATTTACAACATCCAATCCTCAAAGTTATAATCTGACCGAGGAGGTGGTGTGGCCTGGTATTGTTGCTGTTGGGACCGGTATGTGGAAGGAGGTTGGTAGGGCTGCCTATTGGATTGAGCTTGATTTCTCCATCCCGGGTTGTAGGTATTGGAATATGGATCATTACCCGATTGTGAGAAAGCTGCATTGACATGCTCATTAGAAGTATCAGCATAATTTCCAGCAGTAGGGCAGTCATTTATATGATACATAGGACTAGAACAAAATGAGCATGGTTCAGGTCGTGTGTGCATGTGAGCAAAATTAGGAGCAAGACCAACAACCAATAATTGATCTAATTTCCTAGTGATAGCATCAAGAGCTTGGGTAGCGACATCTAGAGAATGTCCTACTCCAAAAAGAACATTGGCCTTTGGTGCTTTAGGTCCAGGTGCCTTACGTCTAATGGAAGCATGATGAACAGAATTGCTACTCAAATTTTCAAACAAGGCCCATGCTTCATCCTCACTTTTTAACGTAAATGTGCCCCACATGATGCATCTACCATTTGTCTATGAGGCTCGGTCATGCCATCATAGAAGCTTTGCACAAGCTGCTATTTCGGGACAGCGTGGTGTGGGCATGATCTAAGAAGGTCCCTCAGTCTCTCCCAGGTCTCATGGAATTTTTCTCCCTCATATTGGGAGATACTAGTGATAGCTCTCCTAATGTCGTTGGTCTTTCCAATGGGGAAGTACTTCTTCAAAAATTCTTGTTGTAATTCAGCCCAAGAAGCAATGGAGTTTGGTGCTAAGGAATTAAATAAATGTTTGGCTCTTTCCTTGAGGGAGAAAGGGAAGAGACACATCCTTAGAGCATCCTCAGTGAATCCAGTCAATTTAATGGTAGAACAGATTGCTAAGAATTCATTGAGGAATTCATTGGGGAAATCATAGGGATTTTCATTGCTAAGTCCAAGAAAAGATGGTAGACTTTGTATAATGCTAGGCTTAATCACATAGTGGGCTGCCGTAATGTTCAGCAGCCTGAGACATGTGGGGGCAGTGTGTGTGGTAGGGAGATAGTGGTCTCTCAAAGCCACAGGGTCTCCCATCGTCTCAGTGGGACGCTCTCCTAGCAAATTAGAATTCCTTTCTGCCCTAAATTGTTTAAGAGTGCGTTCAATTTCAAGGTCGCAAGTAATTAATGGCAAAGACAAAGAACAGCAACCTAACATAAACTAAAAAGAAAATAAAAATAGAAACAAAATAAAAACAAAATAAGACAAAAAAAATTAAAGCTCACAAACGGCACGAAGGTGTGCTGGAACTTTGGATGCAGACTGCTGCTGATGCGCTCGATCGTAAGGTAGGGTGCACTTGAGCGTACTACCGCAAATGGGTGCGAGCGCAATCTTGGAGGGCTCTAGTGCAGCTGGCTGAATTAGTGCTGGAGTACGTACTTGCGCTCGATCGCAGTCACAGGGAAGGGCTTGGCAGCTACGGACCTGTGCGAGAAAAACTCAACAAAACCAAAATAAAACACAAAATAAAACACAAAAAAAAAAAAAAAGCAGAGAAATAAAAATTAAGCTAAACTTAATCCTTAAAATTTAATAGCTAAACCGTTTAGCAGTCCCCGGCAACGGTGCCAAAAATTGATGTGGTATTTTTGTGTCCAAAAATGTCAATAATAAAAATAACCACTCGCATTAGGACAAATCCTTGTAGGATAGCATAAAGAGAGGGTGTCAAACCTCAAGGATTGTAGAGGTTTTGTTATCAAATTTATGAGAATTAAAATTAACTTAATGTAAAGGGTGATTGATTTGGTTTGTAACTAAAGTGCATGAAATTAAAAGATAATTAAATATAACAGAAAGTATAGGGTATTGACTTCACCTATATCCGCACAACAATTGTTAATCAGATTTAATCTAGAAATTCATTTTATGCATGTTATAAATAAACAAGAAACTACCTTATTAAAGAATAAACATAACCTATTTTCAGTTGGCACAGATCATCCACCTAACCACTAAGATGTAGTACAACCCATCTTCCCTAGGTATAAATTATCAAATTTTTTAACAAGATACATACAATCAATGAATAACTGTAACCCATCTTCGGTTGGCACGGACTGTCTACCTAAATTACACTAAACTAGGGTGTAGTAGAATCCGTCTTCCCTTGGTATGACCTATCAAATCCTATTGACCATATGTCAATTAAACTCATTGTATAACCATCATCCTCATAATCATAGAAAACAAGAATGATTTGAGATCAACAAAAGTAAAATACTTTCTAAGACAAGAGAAGAATTTCACAAATATTGATTTTGAAATTTAAGAACAATTGCATTTAATAATTAAGAACATGATCAAAAGGTAGCAATTCTCACAGTTATACAATCAACATGCATAAACTAAAAATCTACAAATTAAATGCAATCAAACCATTGTGCTTGGATAGGGTTACATCAGCACCCCACGAAGGGGTTTAGCCACTCATAACTCCACTAAGCCTCCAAGAAGATTTTTGTATCTAAAACTAAGCACTCCTTTCTCTTGAAGTTTAAGGCCTATTTATAGGGAGCAAACAAGTCCTGGAAGCCCTAGGAAACCCAGAAAAATCGTAATTCACTCTCCTAGTCAAATTAGGAAGAAATCCTAGTACAAATCGGAATAGGATTCGTCCAGATTTGCGTTCTTTTATTGCGGGTTGATATTGGCATACAAACGTCCGAATTAAGAAAATCTTATTTCACAATGATTTGTAGTAATTTGACTTATCTTTGCAATGCCGCTGGAATCACCTCCATCCGATATTTGAACAGAAAGATATGGTCCAAATACTGAGACGTATGCAAAATCCAAATTTGAATCCAATCCGATTTTGACTCCAATTAGCAAAATTCTGATTTAATCATTTTCTTTATTTGATTAAACTCAACCACATCATATAGATCCTCTATTATGATTGGTTAAACTTAATCATATCTTCTAGGTCTTCTCAAAGTGTGATTTTAAGCCTAAAATCAATGGAATTAATTGCATCTTTGTTTAAAACCTGAAAACAGTAGAACAACACAAAATCAAACAAATAACAATGCTAAGGCATTAACATATGCGAGCTAAGGGGATCGAATGTGCAACATTCGGCGCTTATCACTCATCAACCATCTTTATGGAGTGCATCTCCTTACTAACCTTCGGTAAACTCTTTCACCTTGTATCAATGGGAACTGTTGTATATTGTGGAATGAAGATCAACCAACCAAGAGAAAGGACAGTCGGAAGCTTTCACCACATCCTCTCTTGTAAAACTAACTCTCAAGACACAAAGCTAAAAAGAAAAAAAATTTCAAACTGCTCACAGAAAAATTTCCCAAAAAGTCTGCTTTGAACAGTAACATGAAAAACCTTTTATAGGAAAACCATTTTAGTCTTCGCATCTTAACAAGACTCATTTCTCTTTAAGACATGATGAACAAAACTTCACAGATTCGAGGTCTGAAAATGTCCACGTCTTAACGTGAAAAGAGTGTCGTCATGAAGGAAAGAACAAAATAATTCATCTTCGTCATGAGTCTGTCCTGATTGGACATCTGACGAGATATCAGGGAGCCTCGTCTCAAAGCCCATGGGCCAAACAAAATGCTCAAGTGTGAACCCGGAGTTGTTTGGCCCAAAATTTTACGAGCTTGTGCAACTCTTCGAGGCGATCATGTCGACTGGTGGCACGAAAAGATTCGAGTCGTTCCAACAAGATCGGGGCTACCGAACTTCCAAAAGTTTTTTCATTCATTAGTGAACATAGGCGGGTAAACGAACTCGAATCACTTCGAGGCAACCACCGACATGATCGCCTCAAAGTTTTGCACTGGCTCGTAAGTTTTTGTGTGCCATCCTAACGATCCTTCTAGCATGAAAACAGAGAGACCAACTTCAGTCCCGTTACAAGCCTGTCCTAATGAAGCAGTTGACGAGAAAACATAGACTTCGGCTTCAATTTCGTTACGAGCCCGTCCTATCTATGCGGCTGACGAGAAAGCAGTGAGTTCAACTTCAGTCCCATTGCGAGCACGTCATGACGCCCTTCCTGGCAGAAAACCAAAGAGCACTTCTCCAGGTGCCGTCACAAGCTCATCATGACGTGCTTCCTGATGGGAAATCAAAGAGTCCTTCAAACAGGCATAATCTAACCCCTTTTTCCCATAGTTTTAAAATCATTCTTAATACAAGATATTTTTCATTGAATAATGCCAATCATAAACCTAACAAATTAACAAGTAATTGACTCCATGGTTCGCCTCCCAACCTTATTCCTCTTGGAACAAAACTTAGGGATCTCATCCTCTACGAAAAGAGACTACAGCAAAAGACTTTTTACTAAGGGGCATAGATAGAAATAATTTAAAACCATAATCACAATAACCAAAGTATACATAAAGCATCATAACATAACTAGATCTCCAAATGTATCGGTTAGACTCCGATCATCAAAATAATATACATGTTAGGATAATTGTTTTGAACTACTAAGGCCTACATTTAACTAAGTAAAGCATGAAAACGATCTCCAGCAACTCCATAGGAATGGACCCATCTGGATTCCGAATTGACTTGAGCCAAACAGGGTCCAAGTCTTCAAAAATTATCCGGAGCAAGTCCTTCATCAATTCTAAATGCTTCCTCGAATCCATCCTCAATTAGGCTAGCTAAACTGCATAATTACACATAATGGAAGGGAAAGAATACAAGAGTAAGTATAAAGACTTAGTGAGTAAAAATGCACATGTTGCATATGCCATTTGAATGATGAACTCATTTGTTGATAAATCTATGCAGCATTGTGACATGACAATTATTCATGGATGTAGTATAATTACAATATATGCTGTAATTATGAGAATCAAGTGATAGTTTAAACTGTATGGTCTACCCGAGATACTACCCATTCTCAGCAGGGTTGGCGCTGTCCTGGACGACCGGTAATACAAGGCCGATGCCCCAACCATTGTATGCTATCGTTCATAATACTAGCAGCCCAACCGAATCTAACATCAGGTGGCCCACGCTATTAATGATGTATATCCTATAGTGACCCGCCAATCATGGCTGCGCCGGTCATGAAACAATCATTGAATCTAAAACCAGTAAATAAGGCCAAACTAAACCTAACACAGAGTTTATTTAGGGCTCAGAAAGTAGAATTGAGTTTAGAAGGGCATGAGGGGGTATTTATTGGTTTAGAAAAGCTGGGGGTGCTGCTTTGACAGTTTGCAGTGCAGCGAACGTTCAGTGGTCCGTGGCCAAACATTCGGTGTACTGTATGTACAGTGTTTTAGGGTTGCATGCGTAAATTTGGTCATTACCCAGCAAATCAAAGTTGGGTTAACAAACATTCAGTGAGGTCCCCTGGCGAACGTTCAGTGTACTGTTTAACCAGTGGTTTCTTGGTCTTGGTCCCAAACGTTCGGTGGTTCTTTATGGCGAACGTTTGGTCAGTGCTGAAAAACCCTCAAAACTTCTCCAAATGGCTCCTAATGAACCGAGAACCCTTGCTAATCTTGACTAAGCTAATCATAGCCTAGTAATTACTGGGGGCACTACAATAAGTTTTTCTTATATTTATAATCCAAATCTCTGACGTAGTGATTTATTGGGATTGGCTGCCCATGAGTAGTTTTTCCCCTTGATGTGTTCTTTAGGTTTTCCACTTCGTAAAAAAATTGTTTCTCTTATGATTGTGATGTCTGTGTTGTACTTTATGCCTGCTTAGCTGTGATTATTACCTGCTTTATTGTGATTGGGAATATTACATGATCCATGTGTTCTTTCGAAGGGAATGAGTGAAAATAATTCTGCAAACAACTTAAGGGCTTCACCATAGAAGCATCTTGAGTAGGGGCAGACCAAAGATTTGTAGTGCGGGATGAACTTATATAAATACATAAGTACATAAAAGCATGTAGTCTCTATATGTGTATTTGTGTGTATTTGTGCATTTATGTGAGATAGCCTTCCTGGCGTCAATGGCAACTCTTCCTGTGTGGTCAATGAAACTATGAAAAAAAAAAAAAAGCTAAATTTACATGACGGTTGACTCTATGTGTAGAGTTTAACGAAACTAGAAGGCATTTTTGCTTTTCAATTTCTGGTGGATCTTAAAAGCAAACTGAAGGTAACTAATTAAATGGGAGCATTTTCATTTGTTTAGGCTAAAAGAGGGGCAAAACTAAAAGAAAAATTTTAGATGAGGGAAAAAATGTAATTTTAGGGAGACGGATTTACAAAAAAAATAAATATTTTAAGGGAAACTTTTCATGTGTTTTGAGAAGATTCCTCCAAAGTTCAAAAATTCTCAATTTCACCTCTCAAACTTTTAATTTGATGCTGTTAGGTTTAGTTTGGCCTGATTTAATGATCAAAACATTTGTTTGTATTTTCCCATTATTCCCCAAGTGTCGGGGTGAAGATTGATGTTTGTTAGAGTTCTTTGCCTTCCTCGTTAGATGGGGGCGTCAGAATGGGACTGAAGGAGTGCTCTCTGGTTTCCCGTCAGGACGGGACATGTAACGAGAAGTTTATGTTTCCCCGTCAGAAGTCGCATCAGAACGGGACATGTAATGAAAGGCTACTGGTTCCTCGTCAGGAACCTTGTCAGGACGGGACATGTAACGAGAGGTTACTGTTTCCTTGTCAGGAACCTCGTCAAAACGGGACATGTGACAAGATTAAAGCTGAAGTTACTGTTTTCTCGTTAGAAGATGCATTATGACGGGCTCATGACGGGTATTTAGATCTACTTTTTACTCTTTGCGTCCTAACGAGGATTAACTCCCGTTATGATGGGAATGGCTCAAAATATAGATTTTGACCTTCCCATCAGAACAAAAAAAAAAAAAAAAATTCAGTTTATAAAGACTTGTCTCATTTTCTACAGATCTCTTTGAAACCTCTCTATTTCCATTTATGCTCTTCTGAGTTTGGAGGTTCCCGATGAAGAAAGGGTTGCTATTATCACTCTTAGAAATGATACCCTTCATAGTTGTTTATACCAAGTGGAGTTCCTGAAAAGCTTGAAGCTTTTCACCACTTGGGGTTTTTGATTTTGATTTCAAACCACTCCATACACATCACTCAACCGCAAAGAAGTCTACAGAAGGGTCGGTAAGGAGATGCGCTGCATGAAGCTGGTCACTGATGTGGTATTTTTGTGACCAAAAATATCAATTATAAAAATAATCACTCACAATAGAACGAATCTTTGTAGGATACGGCTATAGAGAGGGTGTGGAACCTCAAGGACTGCAGGGGTTTAATTATCAAAATTTGAAAGATTAAAATTAACTTAATTCAAGGAGAATGATTTGTTTGTGTAAATTCAAAGTGCATGAAAATAAAGAGAGTAAATATATGGGAGAGAGAGAGAGAGAGAGAGTGTGTAGGGTATTGACTTCACCTCTATCCGCACAACAATGGCTAATCATAAATAATCCCAGAAATTTATTCTATGCATGTTATAAATAAACAAGAAACTACCTTATTAAAGAATAAGCATAACCTATTTTCGGTTGGCACGAATCGTTCACCTAACCACTAAGATGCGGTACAACCCATCTTCCCTAGGTATAAATTATCAAATTCTTTAACAATATACATACAATCAATGAATAAGTATAACCCATCTTCGGTTGGCACAGACTGTTTACCTAAATTACACTAAACTAGGGTGTAGTACAATCTGTCTTCTCTAGGCATGGCCTATCAAATCCTATTGATCATATGTCAATTAAACCCATTGTATAACCATCATCCTCATAATCACAGAAAACAAGAATGATTTGATTTCAATAAAAGTAAAATACTTTCTAAGACAAGAGAAGAATTTCACAAATATTGATTTTGGAATTTAAGAACAATTGCATTTAATATGAAGAACAGAAATCAATTGTAGCAATCCTTATAGTTATACAATCAACATACATAAATTGAAAATCTAGAAATTAAATACAATCAAACCATTGTGCTTGGATAGGAATCCATCAACACCCCACGAATGGTTTTAACCGCTCATGATCTTCTAAGCTCCACAAACAATTTACTGAAATTTTAAACTCTAGAAAACGGTGTGTATGTTTACAATGTTTAGAGCCCTATTTATAGGGATTAGGAAAACCCTAAAAACCCTCAGAAAATCGGAGGTCAGTCTCCCAGTCCAATTGGGAGACTGAAAACCAAATCCACGCTGGAAAAGGATTGCTGACGTGAAATACACGCCCGAGTGCGCTCGATCCGACGTTTTGTGTGCTCGAGCGCAGTTCTAAGACAAGAGAAGAATTTCACAAATATTGATTTTG
Source organism: Corylus avellana (assembly GCF_965113065.1). Lineage (NCBI taxonomy): Eukaryota > Viridiplantae > Streptophyta > Magnoliopsida > Fagales > Betulaceae > Corylus > Corylus avellana. The sequence continues at coordinate 16,132,707 of NC_142493.1, forward strand.
GAATTTAAAAACAATTGCATTTAATATGAAGAACAGAAATCAATTGTAGCAATCCTCATAGTTATACAATCAACATACATAAATTGAAAATCTAGAAATTAAATACAATCAAACCATTGTGCTTGGATAGGGTTACATCAACACCCCACGAAGGGGTTTAGCCGCTCATGATCTTCTAAGCTCCACAGACAATTTACTGAAATTTTAAACTCTAGAAAGCGGTGTGTCTGTTTACAATGTTTAGAGCCCTATTTATAGGGATTAGGAAAACCCTAAAAACCCTCAGAAAATCGGAGGTCAGTCTCCCAGTCCAATTGGGAAACTGAAAACCAAATCCACGCTGGAGAAGGATTGTTGACGTGCAATACACGCCCGAGTGCGCTCGATCCGACGTTTTGTGTGCCCGAGCGCAGTTCTAAGACAAGAGAAGAATTTCACAAATATTGATTTTGGAATTTAAGAACAATTGCATTTAATATGAAGAACAGAAATCAATTGTAGCAATCCTCATAGTTATACAATCAACATACATAAATTGAAAATCTAGAAATTAAATACAATCAAACCATTGTGCTTGGATAGGGTTCCATCAACACCCCACGAATGGTTTTAACCGCTCATGATCTTCTAAGCTCCACAGACAATTTACTGAAATTTTAAACTCTAGAAAGCGGTGTGTCTGTTTACAATGTTTAGAGCCCTATTTATAGGGATTAGGAAAACCCTAAAAACCCTCAGAAAATCGGAGGACAGTCTCCCAGTCCAATTGGGAGACTGAAAACCAAATCCACGCTGGAAAAGGATTGCTGACGTGAAATACACGCCCGAGTGCGCTCGATCCGACGTTTTGTGTGCTCGAGCGCAGTTCTAAGACAAGAGAAGAATTTCACAAATATTGATTTTGGAATTTAAGAACAATTGCATTTAATATGAAGAACAGAAATCAATTGTAGCAATCCTCATAGTTATACAATCAACATACATAAATTGAAAATCTAGAAATTAAATACAATCAAACCATTGTGCTTGGATAGGGTTCCATCAACACCCCACGAATGGTTTTAGCCGCTCATGATCTTCTAAGCTCCACAGACAATTTACTGAAATTTTAAACTCTAGAAAGCGGTGTGTCTGTTTACAATGTTTAGAGCCCTATTTATAGGGATTAGGAAAACCCTAAAAACCCTCAGAAAATCGGAGGTCAGTCTCCCAGTCCAATTGGGAGACTAAAAATCAAATCCATGCTGGAAAAGGATTGCTATCATGCAATACACGCCCAAGTGAGCTCGATCCGACGTTTTGTGCGCTCGAGCGCAGTTCTAAGACAAGAGAAGAATTTCACAAATATTGATTTTGAAATTTAAGAACAATTGCATTTAATATGAAGAGCAGAAATCAATTGTAGCAATCCTAATAGTTATACAATCAACATGCATAAATTGAAAATCTAGAAATTAAATACAATCAAACCATTGTGCTTGGATAGGGACCATAGGGTTACATCAACACCCCACGAAGAGGTTTAGCCGCTCATGATCTTCTAAGCTCCACAGACAATTTACTAAAATTTTAAACTCTAGAAAGCGGTGTGTCTGTTTACAATGTTTAGAGCCCTATTTATAGGGATTAGGAAAACCCTAAAAATCCTAGAAAACCGGAGGTCAGTCTCCCAGTGCAATTGGGAGACTGAAAACCAAATCCACACTGGAAAAGGATTGCTGCCGTGCAATACACGCCCGAGCGCGCTCAAACCGACGTTTTGTGCGCTCGAGCGCACTGGCTGTCATGTGCACGAGCGTAGGCATGCGCTCAATCCCTGGCCGCAGACGCTCGAGCGCAGGTGCGCTCGAGCTCAGGAGTAGCTGCGCTCGATCCTAGATTTAGAATGCCCAGCTTTTGCCCTTTTTAAACCCAATTTTCAATGGTTTGTCAAATAAGACCTGAAACACAAAAACAAAGCAAAATCAAACAAATAACAATGCTAAGGAATTAACATATGTAAATTAAGGGGCTTGAATGTGCAACATTCAGCGCTTATCAGTTACGATGGAGACAAGCTGGGAAGCTTGTTGTTCTTAATAATTCTAGAGGTCCTCCAGGGAGTGAGTATCATCTAGTCTGTAACTCTGAATCTTCATATAGTGATTTCCTGGTTTGGCTGCCCCGGAGTGGTTTTTCCCTTGAGGTGCTCAAAGGGTTTTGCACTTTGTCAACAAAATCTTGTGTTATGGTTTTGTTAATGTTCTTTATTTTTGTGTTGGTTTATTTTTAAGAATAGCTTTTTATTTTCCTTATATAAACTGCTTATGAGTTTGTTTTGGTTATATAGATCGCTGATGCGTTTCATTTGGGGGTAAAACACAATCCTCATTGTTCTTTCAGATGCAATCTACCCCCTTCAATTAGGACTTGGCATTAAATCCTAACGGAGGCTATGAAAAATACCAAAATACCCTCCAATTTTTCGTTTTCTAAAAAAAGAATTGGGTAAATTTGAAATTTTACAAAAGTTTGATGGGTATAAAAGTCATTTTATCATTTTTACCATTTGTTTTAATGCATGAGAGGGGAGATTGCATTAAATTAGAAGTTCGAGGGATGAAATTGAGAGTTTTTGAACTTTGGGAGAGTCTTCTCAAAACTCGTAAAAGTTCAAGGGTTCTTTGTGAAGTTTTTCTAATATTTTAAGAAGATTTTCAAAATGTTTGGGAGGACATTCGCCTCCCATCCCTATACCTACTTCCTCCTCTGGTCTCAACGAAAGGGTCACCACAGCTTGCATAATTACTTAAGTGTCACTAAATGTCAGACTCGGTCGAGCAACTAAAGGATGACTCACTATTATATTTTGCCCGTTCACCGTGAGGTTGTACTTAAGTCCGACGAGACCTGTAAACCCTACCATGAAGGGGTTAACTACACAAATATGCCATGTTGAGAGAGTTAGGACCATGAATGTACTTGCTAATTATTCATGCATACATATCAATGTGATTTTCTGCATTCCAAGTGATGCATGATTTTCTAACTATAAATGTTCCTCAAATGATTTTTTGCTTAACAGCCACATTTGAACATAATTTTTGTCAAAGCTTATAGATCAAAATAATCATGGTGCATATTTATAAATGTGCATTTTTCCATAACTGTCATTAAAATGGGCTCACAACATGGACTGTCTATTGATGGCAATTTTACTTACTAAGTTTGTAGACTTATATACATTTTTTTCCTTCTGTAAAACATTATTTTTATATAGAGTAATGGGGCAGATGGTGCAGGCCTAGAGGTGGATTTAGCTGTCATTGGAAGATTAATCTTGCAAGTGTTGTATATCAATGGTGCTTAGAGCTCTGGCTACGTAATTCTAATGTTCTTGTACAAAAGAAAACAAAAGTGTAGATATTTTGTAACCTAGGTTTACTTTCTGCCGGAATTTATCTGATAGTCTTACAGAGGAGTTAGAGGGAACTCTCCATATATATATAATTTTGGAACATTACATTTTATATCCAGAACAACACACCATTAGTATGGCACAAGTGTAATTTGAATATTAGCATCCGTAATAGTTCCCCTTTGTCTTATTGTTTTATTACTTAGTATTTTGGCATATGTTGTTTTTAACTGAATTTCATACTTTTGCAAATACCTTGTCTTATTGTTTAATTTTGTAAAGTTTGTGTAGGGATTAATTTGCAATATACAATCCACCGATGTCTAATCTTCTTTTCCTATATAGTTACACGCCTGAGTAATCTTTAATTAATTCGTACTACAGATAAAAAATTAAAAATTAAAAATCAAAAGCAATTACTTTATACTAATTAAAGCAAGTCAATGATACCCTTTTTTCCTACTTTGCTTTTGTAGTGTGGTATGGCATGTGAAAAGGCCATCATTCAAGTGTTTTACAATTTCATTTAGCATCCACTTTTATAACTACGGTGAAGGCTTTCAAGAGCTTCTTGGCCTAGGAGAACTGAGTCTTTTGAGTCAGTGAAAACAATTTTTTACTTTCACTAACGGTCAACTCTACCAAGCAAGGAAATAAAAATCCTTCACATTTGAAAAATCAGTTGGTTGGAAACCCTTCTCCATATCGATAGGATATGTAAAAGCGAAAGAAAACAAGCACGAGTGGCCTTGTTAGATGTGTTGGCGAGGGAAGACTCTAATGCCTAAATCAGTATTAGGTCAGAGAAGGAGTGGACTAGAAAATTCACCAACAATGTTAGAATAAGAAGAAAGCGTACCTTTTGATTTAGTCATTCCCTTCTCTTTTATGAAGTGTGTTTTCCTGCGCCTAGGTGGTTAGGAAGAGAGTCTACGGAATAACCGAATTGATTCCATACCATCTATTCTATTGAGAGAGCATTCATTTAGGGTGGGCTTCACCCGATTAACCTTGGACCCTAGCTGGGCAGCGCCCATCACTTGGTAAGTTGCTCTTGGGTACACCAACATTGAAGGCTGGTATGATAATGCTTTTAGGGTTACTTTTTGCATTTTAGTAAAAAATTAAGTATTACCAAACAATTCAAAACTATTTTCACAATTATATCACATTAAAATCTTTTTAAAAAAAAGTAAAAAAGACCCAAAAAAGCAATGTCAAAAGAAATACGAATCTTTCTTCCCTCATGGCTATTGTTTTAGGATAAACATTAATCCTACACAAATCCTTTGCCAACAGACCATTAAAGTTTTAAACTTACGTATATATATATATATCAACGTTCAAACAGAGGGAAAGCACCTTAGCCAAACAAAAGTTTGCACGCCAAGGGAATAAAATTTCATCATTTGGAAGGTCCACCTTGCTTTTAATTTGCTAGCGAGGATTTCAAGAGAGAGAGAAAGAGGATTCTTGAGGCAAAAGGGGATGTAGTTTTGGGATCATCATCAATTATTTCATTTGGATTCGAATTAGCAAAATCCCCATTAGTGGGAAGTGACATAAAGTCGGTCCCTTGGCGTGCTGTGGACGACAATTTGGTCTTACCCTTATACTTATTTCTAACCCTTTTGCATCAAAAGTCACTTCATTTAGTCCTTTTTTTGAGTCATGGGAAAAACTTTTTATCCCTTCTACTATTACAAAACCCACATTTGATTACCCTTCGATCAATCAAGATATTAAAAAAATCCTTTGTTGAAACTTGGAAGCAGTTAATTTGGATTGGGCTGCGAATAAAATATGAATTTCATAGTCAACATACTCATACCGCACTCACGTGTTCAACTTATATCATTACTATTATTATTTTGTAATTATTCCTAACATGTTATAAAGAAAGACTTTTCTTTTTGCTGAATACTTTCTGTCGTTTATTTCCTTCAGTTTTTTCGGTATATTTCAATTTAGCTCTTCAAAGCACACCTTACTCTAGGATTAAAAAATAGTCGAAATCTTGAGGGTTATAAATAACTTGAGATACCTCTATCATCTAATTTATATACTAAAAGCTACTTCCCCTGTCTTGTAATAAATGGACATTTCTAAATGACATGCATTTCCAAATGTGTTTAGTACTACATATGCTTATGTGTCACTAGATTCAGTGCAATGTAGGATTGAGAAATGTTATACATCCATCTTTTATCTATTTTTTGTCCATATTTTTTATAAACCCACTATTGAATCTTTAGAACCTACATGTAAATTTTGAGGACGAAATTTTTATACGGAGAGAGGGATAAAATGCCCAAGAAAATTAGTTAGAAGTTTATCAAGTTTAAGTGAATCTTATCAAGTTAAACAAGTTAAAAGCCCTAGTAGAAAATACTGTAGAAACCAATCTATATTGCCTCGTTAGCAATGGTCCAAACACACTGCGACGAGGTAACGCAGAGAGTCTCATCTGCTATCCCATCCAAACTCATTGCAGACGAGGTATCACAAAGTTTCATTTGCAATCTAGTCCGAACGCACTTCAGATGGGGTGTCAAAGTGGTTGTCACAAAGCGCATCGTCTGCAACCTCGTCCAAACTAGTTGTAGCCGAGTTCACTCATCTCGTTTGAACAAGGGTCCCTTTGTTCGGACGAGCTGCACTAATATAAATACCCAACACGCAAGAGAAAATCATTTCTCTCACTTTTTCTTCTTCTTCTCCGAAATTTCTCTCTTTACACTCTTACGGTTTGTACCCAAACCTTAGGTATTCACTTGTAGAGACTTCTAAAGCTAAATCTAATCCCAGGAATGCATTTCTTGGCATTAGATCAACGTTTTCACCGATTGGTTTAAGGCAAACCCAAAAATCCTAAGTTTTCTTGATTTGTGTTAGATTTTTGGGGGGCAAAAGTTGAATACCGAGGATGTGACGGGAGCAAAGTTGAACTCCCTGGTTTCTCGTCAAGAAGCTCGTCATAATGGGACAAGTGACAAGAGCAAAATTGAAGCCTCTGTTTTCTCGTCAAGAAGCTCGTCAAAACAGGACGAGTGACGAGAGCAAAATTGAAGCCTCTATTTTCTCGTCAGGAACCCTATCAGGACGGATATGTAATGGGACCAAAGTTGGACTCCTTGGTTTCCCGTCAGTTGGTGTGTTAAAACGGGACATGTGACGAAGATGAGACATTTGTTCTTCCCATCATAACGGAACTGCTTTCTTGTTAAGACGTGAAATTTTCACATCTCTGAATCTGTTCTTTCCGTCATAATGGGAAAGTGTCCCGTTAGGACGTGGTAAAGAAAATATTTCTCCTATAAATAGTTTTCTTGTCAATGTTCACTGCAGACTTTGGGAATTTATTTTGTTGAGCTCTCTCTTCATTAAATTCTCTTTTTCTCCACCAGCACTGGGTCCTGGTGGTATTGATATTCAAGAGGGGACGTGATATAACTTGAAGCTGCCCTTTCTCTTGTTTGGCGTCTCAGCCTTTGGCGTGTTTCCTTACTCACTTTATGATGATAAAGATGATGTCTTTGAATGGTGTTTGTTGAAGAAATTCTACCGAAAGGGTCGGTAAAGGAAATCATTGTTTGAAGATGGTCACAATGGACACAAGCTGAGAGGTTTGTCGTTCTTACTGAGTTTAGAGGAGCTCAAGGGTGTGGGTATCGTCTATTCTGTAACTGTGAACCTTCTTTTAATGGTTTCCTGGGTTTGGCTGCCCTAAAGTGGTTTTTACCTCGAGATGCTCAAGGGTTTTCCACTTCGTAAACAAATCTTGTGTTGTAGTTGTGTTTGATTTATACTTCAGTTGTGCATTTTTTTTTTTTTTTTTTTTTTTTGATAATATGGCTTAGTATTTTCTGTTGAATATTTGATTGCAAGAGGTAGAACACAATCCTTATAAACTTTCAACATTGATGATGTTTTGTGATGATGATGATTTGTTTTATAAGGGATTTTACTAAATGTTATAGTATGCATATGTAACAAGAGATGTAACCACTCATATGGATATTGTTACGAATGATTTTGCATGTGATGCTTTGTGAGATTTTATATGAATCATTTTATAATAGATGTATCACTATGCATAAGTGGCGGGAGATGTAACCGAGCATATATATAATGTTACAATTAGATAGCACGTGATGATTTTGAATATATGTTTTATTGCCTCGATATGCAGAGCATCTCCAACAGCAATAGTTATTTTACCTAGTGAAAAAAGTACAATTATTTACTTTAGCTATTGTTTTTTCACTACACACTCCAACAGATTCTCTATTTCATTCTTTACTTGCTTTAAAATATTATTTCTCATTCTTTTTTTATTATATTATTGCCAACACTTAATTAAAGGGAAAAACAAACATATATATAGAAATCATTCATAAAAACAAAAATAAACACATATGAGGAACATTCATTTCACATACAGGTACTAATTCTTAAAATTAGTAACATAAATAAGTTTTTTCATCCAAATGCAATTCATTTGTTTCCGTCCGTGTGTTTCCAAGCAAAAAAAAAAAAAATTGCATTAAATTTTTTCATCCAACTGCAATTGATTTGTTTTCATTAGTATGTTTCCATGAAATAAATTTTTTCTGCATTCAATTTTTTCATCCAACTGTGTGAAGAAATTTTGTGAGCGAGTGATAAATTTTGTGTTTGAGAGAGAGACGTACCAGATGTGAAGAGGTGTTCAGAAGAAATAAAAGATGTTGGGTGAAAAGAGGTGAAATAAAGAAACAATAAACAAAAGAAAAATAAACAATATTTTATTCATCTAGTGTGCTACAATGAATAGCTCCAAATTGCTATTCACTGTAGCAATGTAGCTATTCTACCTAATGGCAAGCTATTCTGTTGGAGCTAAAAAAAGAGCAATAATAGCTAAATATAACTAATATTGGTCTTTTAGCTATGCTGCTGGATATGCTCTTAGCTTGTGTTCACCAAAACTAGTAAATGCACGCCTCTAGGTATATCTAAGCTATATAATATGTTGGAACAAGTAGCTCATATTATACTACTGGCCCATTTGGTGTAATTAGTTTATGTGGGCCTAGGGACAAATAAGTTGTGAGGGGTATTTTGGGGTTTTTCAAAATACTTACAATTAGGGTTTTCCTATAAATATGTTAAGTTCTAACCCTAAATCATTGAATAGTAAAATATAGCCACACTCTCTCCTGTGGACGTAGGCACATTGCCGAATCATGTAAATCTGTGTCTCGACTCTCTCTTGATCTCTCTTTTCGATTTCATATTATTTATCATTGTTGTGCACGATAACAACAATTGGTATCAAAGCCTAATTATACGATGACTGGGATTGGCACATCTTCTATAAAATTCGACGTGATGAAGTTCGATGGATCGGTAATTTCGGGTTATGGCAAAGATGTGTCAAAGATTTGTTAGTGCAACAAGGGATGGTGAAGGCATTATATGAGACGAAACCAGAAAGGATGGTGGACATAGATTGGAAGGAACTTGAGGCTAAGGCGGTGGCTACTATTTTTTGGCTTTGTCTGGGATATGACGTGATGTATCATGTCATGAACGAAGAATCTCCGGCGGCAGTTTGGTTGAAACTGGAAAGTCAGTATATGTCAAAGTTGTTAACGAACAAACTCTACCTAAAGCAGCGGTTGTACGGCTTGAAGATGACGGACGACTTGGATTTGAGCCAACACATCAATGTGTTCAATCAGGTAATCGGCGATTTGAAGAGGGTTGATGTGAAGTTCGAAGACGTAGATAAGGCGTTAATGCTATTGAATTCACTCCCAATTTCTCGTACGTATGACAATTTAGTTACAACCCTAACATAGGGGAAAGAGTCTTGGAGTTAGAGGACGTTACACGAGCCCTATTGGCTTTTCATCAAAGGAAGAAAAAAAATTGATGAAAATTCTCAAGGAGAAGAGCTAGTTATAAAGGATAACTATGAGCACGGAAGAAGTAGTAACAAGGGTGGTTCGAATGGCAAGAATTCTCGGTCAAAGTTCAAGAAGAGGAAGGACATCAATTGCTATAAGTACGGAAAGAAAGGGAACATAAAGCGGGACTGTCCAGATCGGAAGAAGAATAAGGACAATGAGAATGAATGTTCCTCAAAATCTGCGAACGTAGTGGAAGACAATTCAGATGATGTTGATGATGATATGCTTTCTGTTGCGTCAAATTCAGAGCATCCTATGGATTCTTGGATTCTAGAATCAGCATGTTCGTTTCACGTGACGTCTAACAAAGATTGGTTTGACACCTTCAGGTCAGTTAATTCTGGTATAGTTACTATGGGTAATGGTGCACATTGTAAAATTACTGGCATAGGTAATATCATAATTAAGATGTTTGATGGTGCAATTAGAACGTTATGTGATGTTAGACATGTACCAGAAGTGGAAAAGAAACTGATTTCATTAACCTTAGACTCAAACGGTTATGGTTATAAGTCTGAAGGTGGAGTAATGAATGTGACTAAGGGTGCAATGGTAATAATGAAGGGGCAGAAAAGTTCAAATAATATCTATAAACTGTTAGGAAGTACAATTGTAGATGGAATCGCCTCCGTGGAGTCTGGTTCTAATTGTTTTGTTTTATGGCATATGCGGTTGAGTCATATGAGTGAGCTGGGCATGTTGGAGCTTCATAAGAGAAATCTGTTGAAGGGTGTTAAAACGTGCAAGCTTGATTTCTGTAAGTTCTGTGTTCTGGGAAAGCAGAATATGATACAATTCAAGACAGCAACACAAATGACAGAGGGTATTCTTGATTATGTTCATTCTGATGTTTTGGGACCAGTGAGGACAGCGTCACAGGGAGGACATGTATTTCGTTATTTATATTGATGATTTTTCCAAAAAAGTTTGGGTGTACTTCATGCGGCACAAATCAGAGACGTTTGCCAAGTTCAAGTTGTGGAAAGCTGAAGTGGAGAACCAGACAAGGAAGAAGGTTAAGTGCCTCAGTACAGATAATGGCACTAAGTACACAAACAACGAGTTCAGAGATATCTGTGACAGCATGGTTTAAAGAGACATTTCACAGTATGCAAGACACCACAGTAAAATAGTGTGGCGGAAAGGATGAAGAGGTCTATTGTAGAGAGAGCACGATGTCTCAGGTTGAATGCTGGACTTGCAAAAATTTTCTGGGCAGATGCAGTGAGTATGGCATGCTACTTGATCGACAAGTCACCGAGGGTAGCATTAGATGGGAAAGTTGCAAAGGAGGTGTGGACAGGTAATGAGGTAGATTACTCTGGTTTGAGAGTATTTGGTTGTCCAGCCTATGTGCACATACCTAGTGAAGAACGATCGAAGCTTGATCCAAAGTCTAGACAATGCGTTTTTCTCGGATATGGGAAAGGGGTTAAGGGTTACAAGTTTTGGGATCCGAAGACAAACAAGGAGGTGATCAGTAGAGACGTGGTATTTGATGAAAATTTCATGTTGAAGAGTACTCAGAGTAAAGAGCAGCAGGTGCCAGAAAGCAATAGTAGTGATAAGCAGGTGGTGCAGGTGGAGTTAGAAACTCCTGTGCAAGAGAACACTTCTTAGGGTACAGAGACCTCTACTTCAGGAGTTAAGGAGCATTACACTATAGCCACAGACAGGCCTAGATGCATTATCAAGCCACCAACTAGGTACAATTTTGAAGACATGGTTTCTTATGCTCTTGTCATCAGCAGCGGAGATCCTACTACTTTTCAAGAGGTTGTCAATAGCCAAGAGAAGAGCAGATGGGTGGGTGCTATGACGGAAGAGATGGAGTCTCTGCATAAGAACCAGATGTGGGATTTGGTGGAGCTTCTAGAGAGGAAGAGGGTGATAGGGTATAAATGGGTGTTCAAGAAAAAGAAAGCAGTATCAGAAAAATTAGGGGAAAAGTTCAAGGCTCGCCAAGTAGAAAAGGGTTATTCATAGCAGAAAGGGGTTGATTATGAAGAAATATTTTCTCCAGTGGTCAAACATCAGAGCGGTATTGGCGTTGGTAGCTCATTATGACATGACATGACATTGGAGCAAATGGATGTGAAGACAGCTTTTTTTCATGGTGATTTGGAGGAGCAGATTTACATAGAGCAGCTAGAAGGGTTCAGTCAACTTGGACAGGAGCACTTGGTATGTAAATTGAAAAAGTCACTTTATGGGCTAAAACAGTCTCCAAGGCAGTGGTATAAGCGGTTTGACTCCAACATGATCAGAATTGGCTACAAGAGATGTGAGTATAACTGTTGTGTGTATGTGAGGAGCCTTGATGATGACTCATTTATTTTTCTGTTACTGTACGTGGATGATATGCTTATTGCAACTAAGAGTATAGTGGAGGTGAACAAACTGAAAGTTTTGTTGAGTAGAGAATTTGACATGAAGTTTTTGGGCGTAGCCAAAAAGATTCTTGTGATAGAGATTCGCAGGGACAGGAATGCCAAGAGATTGTGGCTATCTCAGGCCGGTTATGTGAAGAAGGTGTTGGATAAGTTTAGCATGGAGAATGCAAAACCAGTGAGTACACCTTTGGTGAATCATCTCTGTTTGTCTACCTCACAATGTCCAAAGACAATTGAAGAAACTGAAGACATGTCTAAGGTCCCATATGCCAGTGTAGTGGGTGTCTGATGTAGTCAGTGTGGTGAGCAAGTACATGGCAAATCCAAGGAGATTGTCAATCGTCAGGTATGTAGATGCGGATTATGCAGGGGATTTGGATGACAGGAGGTCGACCACAGGTTATGTGTTCACTCTTGCAAGAGGACCCATATGTTGAAGGTCTATGATCTAGTCCATGGTTGCGAGCCACGACTGAGGCAGGGTACATGGCGGCGGATGAGGCTACAAAGGAAGCTTTGTGGCTTACAGGGTTAGTTAGGGAGCTAGGTATTCAGCAAGGTAGAGTTCCATTGTATTGTGACAGTCAGAGTGCCATTTACTTGGCAAAGAACCAGGTGTATTATGCGAGAACCAAGCACATTGATGTGAGGTTTCACAAGATTAGGGAATTGGTTGCTACAGTTGAATTGTTACTTGAAAAGATTCACACTTCTGATAATGCAGGGGCCATGTTGATGAAGCCTACTACAGCAGACAAGTTCAAGCATTGCTTGGACTTGACAAATGTCTCCAAGTGCTAGAAAGGAGAGGAGGCAGCATCCACAAACTTATTAGTTCCAAGTGGAGGCCCAATACTTGATTATCTTCAAAGAGGTGAATACTCGCCAAGGTGGAAATTGTTGGAACAAGTGGCTCATATTCTACTACTGGCTCATTGGGTGTAATTAGTTTATATGGGCATGGGAACAAATAAGTTGTGGAGGGTATTTTGGGGTTTTTCAAAATACTTACAATTAGGGTTTTCCTATAAATATGTTATGTTGTAACCCTAAATCATTGAATAGTAAAATATAGTTGCACTCTCTCCTGTGGACGTAGACACATTGCCAAGCCACATAAATTTGTGTCTCGACTCTCTTTTGATCTCTCTTTTCGATTACATATTATTCATTATTGTTATGCACGGTAACAATATAATATATCAATACATATGAATTATATGGGTTTGTATGTGTATGTTCCAAGCAAAAGATCAGAGCCTACATATATATCCACAACTAATTAGTATGTTTTCAAATGACTCCCAAAATTGCGATGTTTACTTTATTAGTTATGGCTGTGTAACCGTTATTGTAAACTTACGTAGTGGTGAGAGGTTGGCTCATTGAAAAAGTCACTAATATCTATACTTACTGAGATCGTGGACTCATACCTGCTACGTGGTTGCAACTTGCTTCGCAAACATGTAGATTACATTGTTGATGGAAGTACTGAGGCAGTTGGTGATGACCCAATGGCCAAATATTTGGACTATTATTATACTGATTGGGGCCTTGTGTGCCGAATGTTCTTTTGTTGAACTTCTTGTTAGTCCATCTTTTGTATAGACATTTATGTTTAGGTCTTAACTAATGATATTTGTATATGACTTATGCTGCATGTGAAACTTTTGTACAACCATTCTTTTATATCCTCCGTACACTAAAAAGAAAAAGGATTTGCATTGCAAAAAAAATAAATTAATAAAAGGAGGATTTAGAAAGGTGGAAACATACCCAAAAAAAAAAACAATAAAAGATAGGAATTAGAGTATTAAATATACGGACAAAGAATATATAGCGCTCTACTAACAAATACTGTTTTGGCCCAAGGAACACATTTGCAAGGTAAAGGGTACTCAAGGTAGAAGATATTCTCATGTGCCTTTTCGCTCTTGTATTTCTTCTTACCTAAATCACAAATAAGTTAATGATATACGTCCATAAGGGCTAGCTTAATCGATTGGGGCCTATGCCTCAAAAAGCAAATTCACTAGTTCGAATCCCTCTCCTCCCTTTTGTGCGAACATGTCAAAAAAACAAAAAAAGTTGAATGATATATACAAGTTACTGGCCCCGAGGAGAGAGAGAGACAATAGTGGAGCGTTCATGAGTCACGTCCTGACCAAGCGTATGCTAATCCTTAAAATTCGTGCTCCAATACTCTTGGGGCAATTGGTAAAATGCATCCCATGTTTCTCTAAGATAGGTTGTATGAGCAAGCAGAGAAGTTCACAGAAAAGACCTTCAACAAAGGTAGGATGCAGGTTAACCTAGAAATTTTTGACTAATCAAGAGCTAAACAAGATGCTAGCTCCCATAGCACAAAGGTAGGATTCATGAGTAATTCTATAAGTATCTTTTGTCTCTTTAAAAATGCGATGACTTTTAAAAAATATCATTTGATTAAAATTCAATACTAATCAATCACAAGCCTAATGATAATTTTAAAAACCATATCATTCTTGAAGAAATATAAAAAAGACTTCTAAAATTACTCATATGCAAACCTACAGGAATTATAGGAGCCATTCCAATTTCCAGCTATTGTTTTTAATCGGACAAATTACACTTGACATCATGTAGTTAGGGGCTGGTTCCCACCCATAACACGTTTTATGGAATTCGTATAAAAGACACAAGAAAATAATAATAAAATAAAATAGTGAAATGCTAAATACTATAATACTATCAAACATTCATGCAACAAAGATGACTTAGCACTCCCAATTAACCTTAGAATTAATCATTGTTTAAAAAAAAAAAAAAAAATTCAAAAGTTAATTTGGAATGTCACGGCAACATTGTTGAGCGATTGTAGGATAAAAATATAATATCTCTAGCATTACTCAATAAAATAATGCCATCAAATCGGCTCAGAAAACAAATAATAATAATAATGGCACTAAATCCCCCCCAAACCTTGTACTGAGAAATGTGTTAACCCACTATTAAGAAGGGATACTCAATTATAAGCTCAACCAGACGCAAGAGTGTAGAGCTGTTGAGTGCGGAAAAGTAGGAACTTCATTCATACTGGGTTACTCTCGGTACTAAAATAGGGTAAAGGGTAAATGGAGTAATTCAATCTGCCTCCCAACGTACATGTGCCCAAGATCAATAAAGCCTAGAATACCATAATTTTCCCAAGGGATGAGCAAATACACAGCAGAATCAGAATGCATCCAATTTAGGAAAGTAGTCAAGGCTTTCTTCCTTCGCTTCTGAAGGCACTACCCAACCTACTTATCACAAAAAATCATACATCTTTCTCTAGGACAGAAACAGAAGCGAGAAAGAATTCTACCTAAATGACCAATCAAGCCACTATTCACACTTGATCGACCTGTAAATGTGACGAACAAAGAGCAAAGAGGCACGAAAACCAACAGTCCCAAGCATGAGAAAGAAGCCATAGCAGATGCACGCCATATAGCCAAAGAAAAATGAGGTTTGCATAAAACCAGACATGTCCGATCGCGCATAGTAGTAATACAAGCAGTAGCCATAGATAAACAGCCCAGTCGATCCACCACAAAGGAAAGACCTGTGGTAATTAACAGCTATGATTAGTTGATAAGAACACAATTAAATTATGCATTTATAGATTTCTAACTTGAATTGACAAGGATCAGAAGTCTCAAAGGAAATCGAAAATGGGCAGAGTAACGGACAAATCACAAGACTGAATCAAGTTTATAAATGATTTCCAGTAAACAGATGGCCAAGGAAAATAATATGGATCATGTATGTCATCTCTATGACATATAGTAACTCGTGCTACCAATGGCATCATAGGATAAAAGCATCTCCAGAATTTTCAACCTTTCCAAATGTGGCTAATTATTGAATAAAAAGCCAGCAATCATAGGATGCACCAAAAGATGGCTTAAAGGAGGCATTTCACTTTACAGAAAAATGCCCTTAGAACTCAACTAAAGAGTGCAACTTGGTCTCAGTCAACATGCAATACATACTTAAATAAAAGCACGGAAGGGTGAGTTTGAGGGCAAGGAATTAAATGGTTGAGGACTAATTTAAAATACAACAATTGAAAAGCAAATATTATACTTTCCTCGTTGTGGTATGGCCCGTATGCCACTCCATGTGGTTTGGAAAGTGTCACTTTAATAGACATTCCCCTTTTAAGTTTTTTCCTTTGCGTTTAAACTTTAATATACATGGGCGCAAGTTAAATACACAGCATTGGCTGAGAAGGCAAAGAAGTAAAAAGGGGATCATATCACAAGTGATACAGAAATCTGTACGTTTGGGAAACCTGTGGATTTAAGGGCTTAACCAAGAATATATACTTGATTAGACATGTGTAAATGCTTTACAAGCTTTGGCTAACATGCAAGGGACATCAAAACATAGTGACGCAAAGATAACTTTGAGCCACAAAGGTAACTTTGAGCTGCAAGATATTGGGGAAAAAATGCCTTATGCTGTTTAAAAATTTCAATGAAATTGGCATTTTAGATGGATTGCAAAGATAACTTTGACATCAGCAATGGTTTGGAGCACATCTAAGCATGTCCAAATAAGACATTTTCAACAGACCATCCCCACACCAAACATCATGCTAAATCAAACCTTTGACCCAACCCCCACCTCAAATCTAACAAACTTGGAAAACTTATCCCACTCTCTTCTAATATGTTTTTCAACTCACACTCCAAATGTCCTCATTACCTCCTTAGAGCACCAAAATCTCCCCGGCGCCCAATCACCATTCAAATCCCTCACCACCTCTCACACTTCTTGCTCCTCAAAATCTCTTTCCAACCAAATACTCTCATATGCATCAATAGACATGAACTAATTGCACTATATGCTCCTTTATCTCAGTGGAGTTAGATGACATTGATATGTTGATGATAAAAGATTCCCCTTGGTTATTTCTTCGATGGGAATTAGTCACCTTATGAAAAAATTGTATTATTATCACCTCCCTCAACCACATGGCCCTAAATTTGTCTCTAACTCACTTCCTCAAAAAGAAGAGTTTTCTCCAACTCCTTAGACATATATTCCTTCCTTGTCCTTTCCTCCTCCACTAAACCACGACCCTCTGCAATTATATCCATACCCTAAATGCCTTCCAAAAGCAACTTCTTATTCTTCCCTACGTCACCAAACCTCTTCATTCCATTTTTTCATATCAACCTCCAGGGCTTTCAACTTACTAGCCAATACTACGTAAGTTGGTAAACCATGAAAGTTATAAGACAACCACCATTTTTTTACCTGTTCAACAAATCCCTCTTAAGTCAACCATATGTTTTCAAACTTGAAATACATGCTCTCTCCTCTTGTCGCCCTTCAATCCAACATCAAAGGAAAATGATCTCACAAGATACTTGGCAATCGCCTCTGTGAAACATCAGGAAAACGTTCTTTCCATACCGAAGATAGAAGAAATCTATGAATTAGGCAGCAATTCCCAATTATTCGACCAAGTAAAATGCCACCCCGCAAGTAGGATATCCAAAAGGCCCTGCTCCAAGATGAAATTTGAAAATTCCTGCATAGCTTGTGCGTCTATAATCACCTAATTTTTCACTCGAAAATCGAACTACCTTAAAATATCCCCCAATGCACCACTGCAACTGTCACCAACTCATCAAATCAACCAATTCATCCCACGCCACAGGATCCTCCTTTCACCATCATCACACGACAATCCTACTACAAGACAAAAACCCTTCACCCTTTCCACATCCCAATTGGGAGACACCATATTTGACAAAGACAGTATATTGATATTGATTGACCAAATCAACACTAATACCTTCCAGACTTAATTTCTAAATGAAATAATATATACCAAATTGGAACATATTTTTGAAGATACTGACCCTCTTGCTACACCAATTACTACGGCAGGTTCAAAATTAATCTCCTTTTATGAATAATAATTTATTACAAGAGGTAAAATATCTTGTACACAAAAAGTACATAAGAGAAGCAGCCACCCTAATGGTGTTGAAAAACTAAAAAGTTTTCAAAATCTACAAGATTTGAAGAGGAAAAATTAGGAACATAAGTTATAACCCAATCTAAAAGAGATCTAAAAATGAGGATTTTAAACATAGCACATTAGACTTGCAATCCTCAAATAGGCGCCGATTTCTTTCTCTCCAGGTGCTCCACATTAATAAAGCAAGGATGACTTTCCAGATGGCCTCTTTGGAGTGTTCCTGCCCTTGAGTGTTCTAATAATGAAGCAGTTCAAGATATTCCTTGGCATG
Organism: Corylus avellana; assembly: GCF_965113065.1. Lineage (NCBI taxonomy): Eukaryota > Viridiplantae > Streptophyta > Magnoliopsida > Fagales > Betulaceae > Corylus > Corylus avellana. The sequence goes on from NC_142493.1 coordinate 16,150,747, forward strand.
ACCCATGAAATTCCGAATAAGTTGAGAACCACAAGCCAGATTTCGCTAGTAAACTCAATGGATGAGGAGGTGGTTTACGGTCTCCTCATTCTTTTTGCATAGGCAACACCAATTACCAAGAGTAAGACCCGCCTCCTAAGATTATACCCAATCTAAAAGAGATCTAAAAATGAGGATTTTAAACATAGCACATTCGACTTGCAATCCTCAAATAGGCGCCGATTTCTATCTCCAGGTGCTCCACATTAATAAAGCAAGGATGACTTTCCAGATGGCCTCTTTGGAGTGTCCCCGCCTTTGAGTCTTCCAATAATGAAGCAGTTCTAAGATATTCCTTGGCATGACCCATGAAATTCCGAATAAGTTGAGAACCACGTGCCAGATTTAGCTAGTAAACTCAATGGATGAGGAGGTGGTTTACAGTCTCCTCATTCTTTTTACATAGGCAACACCAATTACCAAGGGTAAGACCCGCCTCCTAAGATTATCAATTGTGAGAATTGTACCCAAAGTTGCCGTCCAAGTGAAGAAAGCAATGCAAGATGGAGCCTTCACCTTCCAAATGCTCTTCCATGCGAATAGACAAGACTCTCCAAACTAAAAAGAATTATAAAGCTCTTCACTTCAAAGCTGTGATTGCATGCTGGGTCCACAACATTCTATTCATCTCCCCCGAATGGTTTTCGAGTACAAAAAGTTGAGGAATACGACAACGGACTTCCAATCCTAAATGCCCTGAAGGAACTTAGATTCTAGTGAATATATGTATCAAAGGGGTCCAAGTAATCTAACACTAAGGCCTCTTTGTCACAAGCTATAGAATAGAATTATGGAAATGAGGACTTGAAAGCCGCTTTTCCACACCAAAACATCATGCCAAGTTGAAGAAATTCCCCAAACCCTTTGTAATATTTCTCCAAAGGCCCATCCCATATGGCTCTCAAGTTTCCTATGGACACCAGCCCCCTCTCTAGATCCCATACTTCTCAACAATCACATCTCCATAGGGAATTCTCTTCTTGTGCGAATCTCCAAAGCCATTTACCTAGTAAAGCTCTACTAAATAGCATGAGGTCTTTCAAACCTCATATCCTCCTTTAGAAATTGGAGGGCAAACGGTATTCCGGTTCACAAAATAAAGCTTAGGCACTCCACCTATTCCATCCCAAAGAACATCCCTTTGAAGATGCTCCAATCTTCTAGCTATACTGGCTGTTAATGGAAAAAGGGACAAGATGTACATAAGTAAACTGGATAACGTGCTCTTGATAAGGGTTGGACAACCACCTCAAGACAAATACATCTTCTTCCAACTATCCAATCTTTCCATTTTCTCAACTACCCCATTCCAAATAGCTTTTGACTTAAAAGAAGCACCCAAAGGAAGTCTCATATACGACAATGGCATAGAAGATATACTACAATTTAGAATGTCAGCCAACTCTTCCTCATGTTGCACCTCCCCGACCGCAACTAATTCTAATTTTTGAAGATTGACCTTTAAACTCGAAATAGCCTCAAAACACGAGAATATGTCCAAGATTAAAGATCTCATCTTGGTCTGCATCATGAATTATAAGGGTGTGAACGCAAAAGAAGATTGGTGATTTCCAAAGGGGCTGTGTTTTGGAGGTCAACCCAGAAACTTGATAAAATAGCCCCCAACCATAGTTCTAGTCAACAAACTACTAAGAGCCTCCATGACAATCACAAAAATGAGAGGTGAAAACGGATCCCCTTTGCGGAGGCCACTAGAACAAGCAAAGAGACCATGCAGACTACCATTAATCAATATAGAGAATCAGACTGTCGAGATACAGGCAAACATCCATTTCCTCCATTTTGAACCAAAGCAAGGCGCCCAAGAAGGTAGAGAGATACTCCCAATTGACATGGTCATAGGCTTTTTCCAAGTCCAGCTCGCACAAAACTCTAGAAATTGTCGATTTTAATCCACTGCCCAGACGCCTACTTCATTCTAATAGCAAGGACCTTAGCCAAAATCTTATAGACACTCCCCCACCAAGCTGTTAGGTTTGAAATCCCTTCCTTCCAACTGTCCGATCTTTTTGGGGATAAGGGCAATGGAAGTAGCGTTAAGGCCCTTTTCGAACAAGCGATATTCATAAAGTTATGGAAGACATGCATAAGGTCATCCTTCACTATTGCCAACATTTTTTTTTTCCTTTTTTTTTTTTGATAAGTAATAGTCAGTTTTATTGAAAGCGTAAAGGCGCCCCAAAGTACACCGGGAGTATACAATAGGATCACCTAACTAGAGAGAGAAAAGCGAACAAGGAAGTCATCATAGCTAATCGACACCAGGAAGACATATGCTACAGTCCAAAGATACAAAGTGTGAAAACAAAAGATAATAAGTCTTCCAAAGAACCTTCCAAATCCTCAAAACACCTATTATTTCTCTCCCTCCAAAGGCACCAAAAGAAACAAGTAGGCACCATCTTCCAAACCGCAGCACTCCCCCTCCTTCCCGAAGACCACCAACAGGCGAGCAAATCAAAAACCCGTCTCAGCATCTCCTAAGACAACCCAAACCGCCCAAAAAAAGCGCACCACAAAGCATAGGCTACCTCGCAATGAAGAAGAAGGTGGTCCACCGTCTCCTCATCCCTCTTGCACATCCAACACATGTTCGTCACAATCACATGCCGCTTCCTTAGGTTGTCTAGGGTCAGAATTTTGCCCAAAGTTGCCGACCACACAAAGAAACTTGCCATCGGCAGAGCATGTGTACAACACACACTCTTCCAAGGGAAACGCCTCCTATCAGAACCAGCCAACGACGCATAAAGGAGTTTGACCTTGAACTGGCCTCTTTTGGAGGAGATCCACCAAAACCTATCTTCACACCCTCGTCTCAGTCGAGCAGAATGCAGCAACTGAAAAAAAGAGGCAAAAACATCCACCTTCCAATCATGAGCCCCTCTAGAAAAACTAACATTCCACTGATTATAGCCACCCCACACCTCCAAAAGAGCCGCAACTGAAGCATCCTTCGCACATGCAATACTAAAAAGACCAAGGAAAACTGTCTTAAGAGCCGTATCTCCACACCACACATCATGCCAGAATCGAACCCTAGTCCCTTCCCCCACCTCAAAACGCGTGAAGCCTTGGAAAGTATCCCATTCCTTCCTAATATTCTTCCATAACCCTACCCCAAAAGTACCTCCACACTCCAAAGAGCACCACCCTCCCCATAAGCTTCCAAACTTCGCATCCGCCACAACCCTCCACCAAGCATCTCTTCCCGAACCGTAACGCCACAACCATTTTCCTAGCAGTGAACGATTGAAGACCACTAGGTTTCTAATCCCCAACCCGCCTTCCTTAATTGGAGTGCACACCTTCGACCACTTCACCAGATGGTATTTGAAATCCTCGCCTAACCCACCCCATAAGAAATTACGATGTAGCTTCTCTATGCGCTTGACAACGCTAACCGGAATAGGGAAGAGAGACAGATAATAAGTAGGCAAGTTAGCATGAGTACTCTTGATAAGCGTGACCCTGCCACCCTTCGACAAGTACAACCTTTTCCAACCGGCCAACCGACGTTCTATCTTTTCGATCACTTCATCCCAAATATGCTTCGCCTTATAAGGAGCCCCCAACGGCATACCAAGGTATTTGATAGGCAGAGTTGCAACCCCACATCCTAGAATGTCTGCTAACATGCCCACTTGCTCCTCATTCCCCACTGGAATTAACACCGACTTAGCCAAGTTGACCTTCAAACTGGAAGCAGCTTCAAATAAAAGAAATAGACTCCGCAAATAACGGACTTGGGAGGGCATAGATTGCAAAAAAGCAAGGTATCATCAGCAAACAGAAGGTGAGAAACCACAGTGTTACCAACCTTGAAACCATCTAGCAGCCCCCCATTAACTGCCGCTGAAATCATCCTGCTCAAGGCTTCCATCACAAAAACAAATAACAGAGGAGACAGGGGGTCCCCTTGTCTCAAACCCCTAGAGCTGCTAAAAAAACCATTAGGAGATCCATTGACTAGGATTGAGAATCACACTAAAGAAATACAATGTTCAATCCAAGAGCACCAAATCCCCCCAAAACCATACCTCCTCAGCATATACAACAAGAAATCCCAATTCACATGGTCAAAAGCTTTTTCCAGATCCATTTTGCAAATGAACCCTGGCTCCCCCGATCTCAACCGACTATCAAGGCATTCATTGGAAATCAAAATAGGATCTAGAATTTGCCTGCCCTTAATAAAAGCACTTTGCAACTGAGAAATAATCTTATCCAAAACAACCTTCAATCTATTTGCTAATACCTTGACTATGATTTTATAGATACCTCCCACAAGACTAATTGACCAGAAGTCTTTAAGATTGATAGCGCTAGGAACCTTCGGAATAAGCGAAATAAAAGACACATTGAGGCTTTTTCAAACAAACCTCCTGCTTGAAAGTCTCTAAACACCTTCATAATATCCCCTTTCACAACCTCCCAACAAGTTTGGAAGAAAGCCATAGAAAACCTGTCAGGGCCAGGCACCTTAAAGCCATTCATCTTGATCACTACCTTCCTGACCTCTTGCTCTTCAAAGTCTCTTTCCAACCAACTAGCCTCCTCCGATGGAGTCAAAAGAAATACCATCAACCAGAGGCCTCCAACGGCATTGCTCCATAAAGAGTTTTTTATAGAACTCGACTATGTGCTCATTACTCTCGGTCGGGTTTGAAGAGGGGTTATCTCCAATCATAAGAGTATCAATAGCGTTGTGTCTTCTATTGGAGTTGGCTATGGAGTGAAAGAATTTAGTACACTTACCACCTTCCTTCAACCACATCACCCTGGATTTCTGCCTCCAACTCACCTCCTCCATAAGCAAACAATTCTCTAACTCGCGAACCACCTCCGCCTTCCTCCTTACCTCCTCCTCTACCAGGGACCTATTTTCTTCATTCGCATCTAACACCTGGAGCTCCTCAAGAAGCAACCTCTTATTCCTCTCAATGTTGCCAAACACCTCCTCGTTCCAAGTCTTCAAATTCATCTTCAGGGCCTTAAGCTTACAGGCGAGAACAAAGCTCGGCGAACCGTGGAACACATGAGTCCCACCATTGTTGCACTTGGGCCACAAACCCTTCCGCTTTCAGCCACATATTTTCGAATCTAAACGGCCTTTTCCCCTTAGGCACTTCCCCTATCTCAAGGATGATTGGGAAATGATCGGAACAAAGGCGAGTAAGCCTCTTCTGCCTAACCCCTGGAAAACAAGCCTCCCAAGTTGGGGATACAAGAAACTGATCAATCCTTGACCACACCAGGGGATCGTTGGATAACGACCAAGTAGACGAGCCCCCAACCAGGGGAAGATCCATCAGCCCTTGTTCAAGGATAAAATCAGAAAACTCCATCATAGCCGCATCCAGATGAGCTCCACCTGATCTTTTGCTAGGGAATCGAGTGACATTAAAATCACCCCCAATACACCACGGCATGTCCCACCAACTCATAATGCCAGCCAACTCCTCCCAAAGGAGTCTTCTATCCCTATATAAATTCGGGCCATACACCCCAGTGAAAGCCCAAACAGAAAGATCCCCCATATTCCTGAAAGACACCGCCAAAGTGTGAGCCCCCACACAAACATTGACCTTCTCCACCACCCTATTGTCCCACATAATTAGAATACCACCCGAAGCCCCACTTGAATCCAAGCAGCACCAATCCACATGACTCCGCCCCCATAGGCTACGGGCAATTTTACGAGACATACCTCTAAGCTTGGTTTCTTGAAGACAAACTATGTCTACCTTCCAGTCTCTAAGCATATTACACACCCTCAAACGCTTGTCCCTCTTGTTCCACCCTCTCACATTCCAAGATAAAATGTTTAACTTCATAGTGTTGCTACCTGCCCCCTCCCCTTCCTACTGCCACATCTTGAACCCATACTTCTGGCATCATAATTCACCGAGCATTCCAAGTTCCTAACCTCCCTCTTGCCCTTCGTTCCGCTGCTTGTAGTAGCCATCGCATTATTCCTTCGTTCCTCTTCTAAGAAGGTCAAAAGAGCTAACAGCTGCAGCTTGTGGCCCATATAAGAAATCCCCACAATCGGATAGATCTCATTGGCGCATTGGATCACCCAATCTGAATAACCCGAAACACCCCCTGCAACATGAGCATGCGTGTTCCAAGTAGAAGACACATCGACATCACGACCCCCAACCCCTTCATCCTCCCTACCCAAACAACCTCTGTCCTCGTCCCCAAGTGTCTGAACTTCAACTCCTGGCTCAACCACCCCGCAGTCCTCTCCAGCAAGCTAGCCCTCATCACAAGGCTCAACTACTTCTGCATTCCCGAGTGGACAACCAACCCAGAACCCTACGTCCCGAGAAGAATCCCGCCCCTCACTAACCTGCACGTCCTTCTGTATCTCAACGCCATGAAAACCGGTCTCTACAAATCTATCCTCGCCCACTGGATTTGACCTCTCCACCATCGAGAGCTGCAACCCTGCCTCCCCATTGACCAGAGAGACACACGCTGGCGAGGTCAGGGGATCGCCATCCAATATTTGCGCACCAACACCGCCAGAGACCTTCCCAAACACGAACAACTCTTGATCAGCAGTGGGCTCGACCAACGAATGCTTCTCCGGCGGAATCTGGGTCGTACCTTCCTCTCCCCTGTCCAACATCTTGTTCGCCGATGAACTCAGGGGATCTCCGGCCACAGCTAAGGCAGCCTTACCGCCGATCTGACCACCAGGTAAGTTCGCAGTACTTTCTAAAGCGGCGGCGAGGACATCCTTGACTACCGACGACCGCCTCCCTAAGCCTGGAACTCCTGCCGAAGATGAAGCACCTGGGTCTCCGGTCCAACCCTCTATCCTTTCCCACGCCGGGTTTGAGTATTTCAGACTACTCCCAATTGGTCCAGTCTGTCTTCTACCTTCCTGGCCCAGGCCCGAGCCCACAGAAGATTTTAGCTTATAGACCAACTTCTTTTTAGCCTTAAAGCCTTTCGCGGCCCGTGGGCCTTTCCCTACGACCCGGTCTATTCCTTTTTGATAGCTTCCTTCCTTAACAAGAGCAGAACCACCGTCGACCTTCTGAAGCCCATTCTTCTCCACCCTTTTAATTGCCACGTCCACTCTCTGAGGACCCACGCCCCCCCCCCTTTATCTTTCGACCCATGCCTAACAGAATTGGGATCCGAGCCCCTCTCTACCTGCTGACGCCCAAATATCTCCACCCTCTTAATTGCCAAATCCAATCTCTGCAAACCCACGTCTATTCCTTTTTTCTGCCACCTTAACGTCTCTTTGCAGTTGTGGAGCTCGAGAATTGCACCGGAGAGGTTCTGTGCCTGACACTCCTCACGTCCCGTCAGCTCATGTACCGAACTGCTACTCCTTGTGGGTGTCCTCACCAACGTTTGAAAATCACTCCCCGGAGCCCTTGCCTCTAGCGCTTTTTCCTCCATAATTTTCTTCCCCTTCGGCCAACAGTACCCATCGCCCTCCTGACCACAAGAAGACTTCGCCAGATTCTGGAACTGTACCTTGGCATCAAGCCTTGTGTCCTTGTGGCTAGTATGTTCTGCTCTGAACCTATAGAGGATTCCTTTAGCCAACTGGGTACTCGTGCCACGGGCTCAGTGAGATTTCCAAATAACTCCTCCGCCGGGTTTACAGACTGTGCCAATAGGCATAGCTCCTCCTAACCTTTCTCTTCTGAAACTTCTTTTCTTCTTGGGAACTTTGGAGGGACGAGCTGGCAAGGCGTACTTCCGAAATGAGGCGATTCCATCCTTGCCCATAGCGCCCTTCTGGAATAAGGACCAAGCCACTCCTTCGTCTCCCATCAAATTCCTCAATCGTCGGGAAACACCCGTGTCTATTGGAACACCGCTGCACAATAATCCTTAGATAACCCGCTCTGGATTGATCCCAAAAGACCTATGAGGTTTCCACTGTCACCAGTTCCTTCACTGTACGAGCTAGCCACTCTAACTCATCCTTCTGAAAGAAAATGGATCTTTGTTTCCCTTTGCTCCTCTCAAAAAGCCTCACCCCATAAGCCCCGCCCTCACCACCATTTCAAACTCTTTCGCCTCTACTGACCAACTTCTCCCCATACTCCCCTAACCTACTGACCAAACTACTCAAGACTAACACCAAACTGTACCCACGCGCCTACACTTAGGCAGAGGTGTAGGCGCCATCCACAAACCACTCGAGACTAAACACCAATTGATCACTATTAATTATGTTTCCTTAAACTGTCCATAATGAGGATTTTTCCTAAAGCAGCCAACCAAGCAAAAAACACAACTCTTATTCCACCAAATACTCCTCTAAGGGAAAACGATTGGACATCAAACAACTCTCTCTTGGAAGGAGCCCAACACAACTTGTCTTCACCTCGTCTTATTATGATGGAGTACAAAAGATCGAAGAACTGGTGAAGAAATCCACCTCCCAGCCTTGCGCTGTTATGATAAAACTAACTTTCCATTGATTCGAGTCACTAGCAAGCTGTAAATGATCTACCACATAAGCATCTTTGAAATGAGTTATTCTTAATAACTTCTAAAGCTAAGGGTTTTTCTCCCTGCACCTCACCATGTTAAAAACTAAACTTAGAGCCATTTTCCTCCTCGAATCTAGTGTATCTAAAGAACTTCCTGCATCCCTTTGCCAACATGATTGAAAGAAGACAGTAGTGAAGCCATCCGACCCCGATGCTCTATCACCATCCATACTAAGCAACGCCTAGAGAACTTCCTCCGATCTCTCCAACCAATCAGCTTTTGCAAATTCTAACAAAGGACTCTCCAAAACCCTCTAATTTGGGGTGCCAATAAGATGTTTCTGTAAAGAGATTCTTGTAATAGTGAATAATTGTATCAGTGATCGCCTCTCGATCGAAAGTAACAGTACCACCAATGCTAAGATTGGAGATAAAGTTATTCCTCCTGTGAGAGTTCACAAGACAATGAAAAAATCTCATATTATGATCCTCTTCTTTTAACCAGGTCACCCTAGATTTTTTCCTCCAACTAACTTCTTGCATAAGAGCTACATTCTCCAATTCTACTTTGACCATAGCCCTTTTGACTCTTTCTTTTCTTCAACAAAAGGTCATTTCTCTTCTAATCAAGGAACTGGATCTCTTCCATTAAGGACTTTGTTTTTTCTCTACTCTACATTTCCCAATACCTCCTTGTTCCAGCATTTTAAATTGAGCTTCAGCTGCTTAAGCTTATTAGCTAAAACAAAGCAAGGAATACCAAGATCTATCAATCCTAGACATAGAAGGCGGGTCTTGGTTTCTGGACCAAGTGAAAGAACCTCCCGCCCACAAGATATCCATCGACCACTATTCTGAAATAAAATAAGAAAATTCGGTCATCACAGAAGTTAACCGAGTAACATTAAAGTCCACACCCCCCCCCCCCCCCCCCCCTCTCACACCGATGCACCAAGGAACTTCACACCAACTGAGAACCCATGATAACTCCTCCCAAAAATAATGCCTTCTAGAATTTACATTAGGGCTATAAACTCCCAAAAAAAAAAACTTAATTAGAACATATTTTAATTTACATGAGATAGAGAAAGTGCCCACCATATCTTCAGTGCATTCTACTACTCGTTTATCCCACATAAGAGAATATCTGCCAAAGCCCCAAACAATACTGATTGAAATCTACTCCATTTTAGTTTCTTGAAAACACTCTTTCAGGCTTCCAAATTTTAAGCAAGTTGCTAATGCTAAGCCTATTCCCCGCATCGTTAAATCCTCGAACATTCCAAGTAATAATCTTCAAATTCATAATAGGATAGGAGCCTTACCACGAGATCGAGGAGAAGAACAAGGTTTGGCTTGACTCCTCTTAGAATCATAGTTCACTAAGCAAGACAACCTTAGGGACTCCCTAACACCGTTGACCCTGCTCCTCGATTCCTTTTTGAATGACCCCAGTGATACTTTATGTCCCTTACGGCTGGACTCGATTGCAGTGAATAACACTGCAACTTCCTGTTCGAAGCATTCACAAGAAGGCCCCAAAAATTTGTCAAGTCCATACATTTTCCTCTTGACCCAGTTTGAGCACTTGAAACTTTCCATCCCGTGGGGTTGAGGAATTAAAAGAGGGAAACCTAGGAGCACTACAAACGACATCCTCTTTGCAAGAGCAGGGTACCACAGATACTCAAGAGGGAAACCCAGGAGCACTACAAACGACATCCTCTTTGCAAGAGTAAGGGTACCACAGATACTCAGTTGGAGGGCCCATAATCTGCTAAGCCAGCTCCCTCAGGTAGGTTGGGCATTAACCTATCGAGCCCACTCTCAGGGCCTAATAGATCCTTTAGTAGAAGCAAACACTCACTCCTCATAGATACACTTGGTTCCCCACTAGAAAATGCAGCCACTGGGAGGAAACAATGCTCAAGCACCAAAAGAGAGAGCACAACTAGGCCAGAGAGATGTGAGAGGTTGTTGTAGACATATTCGCTCAACCGAAAAAGAAAAACCCCCATGGAGCCTACAGTACACTACCAGACCGAATGCAACAAAACCCAAGTGTACACCACTTCAGACATCATCACTAACCCCTACCCAGGAGATGCCAACACAACACCAAAGGGACAAACTAGATGGTGCCCTCATATGCCGCTGAGAGGGAGAGGGAGAGGAAGAGGGATATGGAGAGAGAGGGAAAGGGAAAGGGAAATCTCAATCAATTTATACCATTCTTTAAATATTTTTGGGTTTGTTACCACTAACTTCCAGGAAAAAAAAAAAAAAAAAACTCTGCCCTCCATCCTCCCCTCCACCACCAACCCCCCCCCCCCCCCCCCCCTCCACAATCTCAATAACTATTTTGTAGTAGCTTTGCTCTTGATTGTTTGCAAATATTTCTTCTAAAGCAAACATAAATACCAAATCACTTGAAACTTCTCACTTTCAAACTATAAGCAAGAAATGTACCACACAACCAGGACAAGGAATAACATTCGACTGTGACTCTAAAAGTCAGAAAGAAATGAAAAAATAAAATAAAAACCTTTATGCAAGAGAAGTTACATACCTCCACCACCATTCATGATCTTCAGCAGCAAGTTGAAAGTAAGTCAAAGCCACAGTGATGAAAGCAGTGACAATCAAAAGAATAATGAAGACAATAAACAGGATGCTGTAGATGGTATAAATCCTGTGACCCCAGACACTCGCAAATATGTAGTAGAGCTCAATGTAAATAGCACTAAAAGGGAGAAACCCTGCCATTGCCATCTGAGGAAGGGTACTCCTGTACCAAGGCAGGGGTGGAATCTCACGAGGATATTTTGTGGTGCGGCAAGGAGCTTGGAACTCAGCCTTCATATTTTTCCCAGCAATACCACCCAATACAAGCAATGGTGATGTTACCAACATCCATATGAGGACTATCACCAGAATAGTGCCAAAAGGAAGTGCAGCAGTTGCACTGTAAGCAATTGCAACAGTGTTAAGGAAGCAAAAAGTGAGGAACAGAGGCCCACAAAAAAGGGAACCTGTCAGCAAAAGATTCCTCACCTGAACCAGAGAATGGAAAATAAATCAGTCCAGTACTCTAAGAAGCACCAAGTTCTAAGCTAAAATTTGTAGACATAATTCATCTAGACTAACCCAGTTCTTCCCTTCAAGCTGACAATAGAAAGAAGATGCTGTATATCCTGCTATCCCTGACGTGAGCGCATATATAACTACCAGTGCAGTAAATAGCGCTCCTCGGTTGTATGGATAAAATACACCAACCAATGCAAGCATAAAAATGAAGATTGTGCTGGAAATACATATAAAGAATGAAAAGGACTATTTAGTACAGACATGTGATAAAGGAAGCTTTAGAAATCTGAACAAAAGACACAATGAGATCCTTACAGAGTGAACAACTGGCTGCCAGAACCAAGAGCAGCAGCAAAAACAGAATTGTACTTTGGGAACCGGAAAACATCACCATGAATGTACTTCCAGCCCGTCTCTTCTTGGTCATCAGCTGCTTCCTCATCTTGGGCATATCTTTTGAGAAATTAATCAAAAAGAGTAAGATAATTAGGGGAAAAAAATAAATAAATAAAAAGGGTATACTACTTTGTTAATATACTTCATGAATTTATGATTGACAAATCACAAATCTTACTTCATGAAATCATTCTTCAAGACTCGCATGAGAATAGTTGCAAGGAAACCAGTCAAAAGGAGAACAGTCACACAAGAGTTTATGATTGAAAACCAATGAATTTCCAAGTGCTGTGGCAATGAAGAAGACTGTGAGTACTTCTCCATCCTCTTCTCAAAGGGAGTCTTTGTTTCCTTCCACTTCACAGAGTACATGAACTCTGCTTCCAAGTCCTTGTCCTCTGTCAGCTCCACCATAGATTGAGGATCCATTCGCGCACTGATTTCAATCACACGATCTGTGTTGTAGAGAACTTCAAACTGGATATGCTTGAAAAGAAAATATTTGTATTCAGTAGGGTCAGCTTTGCCTTCCTTCTCAATCTTTCCAATGAAACCCCATATTGGCAAGTCATCATAATACATCTGGAAGTAATAGTCCTTTTTTACTGCATTCCGGAACCGAGCAACTTCTTCCTTTGACAGCTTCCTTCTACAGACTAACTCAGAGTCTTTCTCTTTCTTGAAGTCCAGTTTATAGGGAGCACCAACAAGACGATCTCCATTCAACACCTCACCAAGTGCTTCCTTCTTATCTGTCTCATGACCTGCCATTGGTATTCCATCGATCATTAAGATAATAAAGAAAGAAAAAAATTATTTAAGGCTCCATTTATCTCAATGCAAATTTTACTATAAAGAATTTGAATAAAATTTCACAATATCCTCTTAGTCAGCTTCAAGAAAAAACAGATACACCCACATGCTAATGCCCAATCTTTTTTTTATATTTTTCTTGAGAATATTCCAGAATAAATTACCAAAATAGAGGGTAGCTATTTGTTTGGTGAATGAGTAAACGGAAAAAATTAAAAATAAAAGGCATTGCCAAGTTGCATTAGCTTCAATTGATTGCATCTTTGAGCTCCAAAGATTAAAACTAGTAACACTCCTTCCAATACTTTCAGCAACAAAGTGTTGCGAAAGCACACCACAATGGTCGCACACACACATACATGTTCATGTATAAATAATAACGAGAATTAAGAATGGAAAGCACAAAGCGAGATAAAAAATAAAAACCTGTTGCGCAGAAGGGCAGATCGAAGTAGCGATAGGTCTCACTGTAATCAAACAAGATGAAATCAACGGAATTAGCACATTTTTCAACTCATATATTCCTACAAAGTCCTTTGTCCAACAAATTAACACATTATACTACGAATTCCTCCTATTTACAGACTAAACAAACACAACCCACCAATTCAGAGACTCGAATTGCGACTTTATCCACCAGTAACCATAACCACAAAAACCTAAATGGATACTTAAGGGCCTGTTTGGACCCGCATTTCCTTCCTGAATTATTTTCTGTTTCTTAATCCCAAATACAATGCCCGTTTAAAAAGAGAAATTGTCACAGATCCGGGTTCGGATCTGACAAAGAAAGGAAAAGAGGGGAATGATAAGAGTTACCTGGGGTTGTGAAAAGGACCGACCTTGTTGGCGTAGAGAGGGACGGGATCGCCCTCCTTGTAGCGGTGATCGGAGGCGTCCGATCTCACCTGGGTTCCGAAACAGGTGATTAGCACCGCTATGACAAGAATTATCGTGGCAGCGTTCTTCTTCTTCATGCTTGTTTTCTGATTTCGAAGAACAGAGAAAGAAAGAGAGCTGAAATTTGAAGTTAAATAAACGACGACACAAAAGGACGGCAATTTATTTATTGAGAAATGTATTACAGACAGTATTGTTGCTTTCTTTTGTTTTCTTTTTTAATTTTCTCTGATTTTCTGTTTTTGTTTTTTAGTTGTGACTTCTGAGAGTCACTGACTTGGGTCCCATGGCTACTCGGCTACACAAGGTGCAATTCTTCGTTGAATAATTATATTTAGTATTATTTACAAAAAAAACATATATATATATATATATATAGTACACTCCCATATAATTGAAAGATGTGACTATGAAAATATCAGCAATTTATTCTTAGAAAAACTACACACTCCCTCAAATTATCACCCTCATTATTAATGTTCCCTCAAATTATCGATTATATCAAGGAAAATGTTACAGTTCCTTCCCGATTCTTCTCTCATTTTCTCACTTTTCAAAATTATCATTGAATATGTGGGATCATACGAGTTTTACATATGAACCCTACAAATTTAATGGTAATTTTGAAAAATTGGAAAACGAGAGAAAAATACGGGTGGATACATAGCATGTCTCTTGTATCAATATTACTCCTAAATTATCAAAAAAATATCAATATACCCCAAGACCAATAAAAATACAAAAATAACATTTTTAATAAGACAAAATATTCTTATAAGTTTCTTCCAAAAAAAAAAAAAAAAGGAGAAAACTTCACTTTAGACCTTTGAACTACTGCGCGTTTTGACAAGATCCCCAAAGTTCAAAACATCTTAATCTAAACCCATGAACTTTCGATTGCAGTCAATTTGAACCCCTCTATCAGATTTTAAATGTTAAAAGTCAAACAATGATGTTTATACCCTGACTTTTTTATAAAATTTCAAATTTACCCTTAATTCCAAATTTTTTTTTTTAAAAAAAAAAAAAAAAAAAAAAAAGGGTTCAAGGTCTGCCCTTGTGACCCGTGGGTTAGGCCACACCCATGTGGGTCTGGGCGTGACCCAGCCGTGGGTCACGGCTAGACCCGCATGGGTCGCTGCCTGTTGACCCACGGCTGGGTCACAGTCGTGACCCAGCATGGGTCTGCTGACCCACAGCTGGGTCCTGACCAGACCCACGGTGGGTCTCTGGTCGAGACCCAACGTGGGATCTAGCTTGACCCAACATGGGGTCTGGCCTGACCCACGGTGGGTCTCTGGTCGAGACCCAACGTGGGGTCTAGCTTGACCCAACATGGGGTCTGGCCTGACCCATAGGTCTTTTTTTCATTTTCTTTTTTTTTTTGTTTTTTTTTTAATAAATAAATAAACAAAAAACAGAGATATTTTGGCATTTTTAGGTATTGTCGTTAGAAGTTAATGGCTAAATCTGGTGGAGGGGCTCAAATTGACTATAGTTGAAAGTTCATGAGTTCAAATGGAGAGGTCTTAAACTTTGGAGAGTCTTGTCAAAACGCATGATAGTTCAGAAGTGTAAAATTGAAGTTTCCCCAAAATACTATTTAAAAGAACTAAGGGAAGCTTGGCCACCCCTTTTGACCAAATAGGAGGAGGTCGAGCCACCCTCTAAGCCATAGGAGTGGCTCATACACTCCTTATGGCCGACCTAAAGGGAGTCAAACCATCTCTTAGCCATTTGAAGGTGGTCCGGCTACTCCCCAAATGTCTAGAAGTCGTTAATTACCCCCCCCCCCCCCCTAATCTCTTAGCCATTTTGAAGGTGGTCCAGCTACTTCCCAAATGGCTAGAAGTCGTTAATTCCCCCAACCCCCCCCCCCCCCCCCCTATTTAGCTAAATGTAGTAGGTGAACCACCCCCATTTTGGCTCGCTACTCTATTGATTTTTCCTTTTTTTCCCCTTTTTAATTTTTAGTTTTTACTCTTTTTATGTAATTTTAAGATTTTTTTTTTTTTTAATTTTATGAAATGTAATTTTGTCATACATTGGCATTTTTTGATAATTAGGAAAGCATTGACATAATTGGTAGTTTGGACAATGGGTTGGATAATTTGAGCGAAATATGTGTACTTTGTCCCTTCTTTCTTTTTAGTAAATTTTAATTTAATGACTGAATTTTTACTGTCACGTCATTTAACTGTATAATAGTTATATAAAACTCTACTAAATAACATTTATTTTTAAGTACCTCATTTCGTAGCCTAGAGTTATTGTTCAAATAATAAAAAATGAATTCACACATTTATTTGCGAAAGCACTTGACAGATCAAGATAAAAGATGCTCTTACTTTCTACATGAGATTCATGTTTCTACCACTATTACTCCCCGTTGATTAGGGAGATAAGAGTTTACGTTAATTGAAGAGCTTATCATATGTTAGTCAAGAAAGTTACGTGACCATATTTAGGCTTCGTTTGTTTCGGCGTAAAATATTTTCCTCATGAAATATTTTCAGAGAAGTCATTTTACAGAAATATGTTTTATGATGAAAACATTTTTCCGGCGTTTGGCATGCGCACAGAAAATCACATATATTTTTTATATTTTTATTTAATCATATTAACCTATAAAATATAATTTTTATTCACAACTGAAAATTACCCACTACGATTCACCCAGGACCTGCCCGAACCCCACCTAAATCCTATCGAGACCCCGTCAGGATTAGCTTGAGACCTTGGCAGGACCCGCCCAAGACCCGACAAGGACATTTTTGTAATTTAGTGTTTAATATGACTTTGCGTACATACCAAATACCGACAAATGTTTTCCAGGAAAATGTTTTCTGTTGAAAATGTTTTCCGCCAAAAATATTTTCTGACGAGTCCTGGGTGGGTCTCGGTTGGGTCCCAAGCAGGTTCCTGGCAGGTCCCAAGCAGGTGCGGTCGGGTCCGAGTCAAGTACCGGGCGAGTCCCATCCATTCAAGTCCCGAGCATGCCCTGGGTGGGTCCTAGTCAAGTCCCGGGCAGGTTCTGATGGGGTTCCGGCAGGGCCGCAAGCGGGTTCTGTGCAAGTCCTGGTCGAGTCCCGACAAGGTCTTGGATGGGTCCCAGTCAAGTCCCGGTTGGGTCCCAGGCTGGTCCCGGGCAGGTCCCGAGCGGGTGTTGGGCAGGTTTGGTCGGGTGTTGGGCAGGTACCAATTAGGTCTCAGCGGGGTCCCGAGCAGGTTCTGGGCGAGTCTCGATCAACTCCTTGGGGGGTCCCGATCAAGTCCCAGGTGGAGTCCCGGTCAAGTCCCGGGCAGGTCTCGACGGAGTCCCAAGCGAGTCTAGGTAAAGTCTCGGGTGGGCCTCGGTAAAGTCCCAGCGTGGACCTGGGCGGGTCTTAGCAGGGTCCGTCAATTTGAGAATGAGATGCTTGAAGTCGGAAAATGGTTTACAGTTTTGAAAACCGTAAACTATTTTTCAAAAATTAAAGAAGAATTTTCAATCAAAGGGAAAATATTTTCCGTTGCACCAAACACCGGAAAATACGGAAAACATTTTCCGTAAATCATTTTACGAAGAATCAAATGGAGCTGTCTTTCGTATCGAAGAAAAGATAAGGTTTGTTTGATGAAAAATGTTAAGTTTACAAACAAATTTTACAAAAAAACTTTTACAACATGATGTGGCACAATATGATTGGGTTCCTCAAAAGTTGAATTTATCTTTTTTTCAATCATGGTGTGCCACATCACGTTGTAATTTTTATTTTTATTTTTTTTAATTTTTATAAATTTTGTTTATAAGCCTAACATTCATCTTGTTTGATATATGTTGGTTTTGTACATAAATATAATTTATTTTAGAAAAAAAGGTTATAAGAAACTCCCTCATATAACAGTCGTTTTTTTTAAAAAACTCTATGAAATTTAAAGTGTGCAAGTGATACATCAAACTTTCAAAGTGTGTCAAAAATGTCACTTTTTTTTATTCTATTCCTATAATATCCTTATTCTCTTAAAAGCAATAATAATAATAATAATAATAATAATAAACTAAACTAAACAATTTTTTTTTAAAAAAAATGAAAAAATAACCCAGGGGTGGATACATTTTTTTTTTTTTTTGGATAGATAAAAAATTTATTATTGTAGTACTAGTTGGCTTAAATTACAAATCCCTCTTGCGATATAAAAAATATGGATAAATGCAAAATCAAACCATGTGGCTAGCCTAAATTACAAATCGCTCCATATTATATGAAAGTGAACTCAATGGTTTGTGGGATATGAAAAAAAAAAAAAAAAAAAAGAGTCTTGAAGTCAAATTCCGTTAAAACATTTGACGAATTTGTTATTAGATGTCACGTCAACGCCAATAAAATGGCAACACATGTCACTCTTAATAAAAAAATATAAATATAATAAACTTAAAAAAAAAAAAAAACTAATTTTTTTATTTCAGTTTTAAGAGAATAAGGGTATTATAGAAATATAATAAAAAAAGTGGTCTGTTTGACAAAAAATTGGTAGTTTAATGTATCACTTTAGCGCATTTTAAATTTTTTTGGACTATTTCAAAAACAGATGTTAGTCCAGGAAACTCTTTTATATTTTTCCCTCCATTTTACTAAAAATGTGTTTGGCAAGCTGATTCTAAAAACAGGTTATGAAAATTGAAAAATGGGCTCAATTGCGTGTGGACAACTTTTCTAAAAATAGTTTTTACAGAAGCAAATAAAAATCTGTTTAGCATGTCCGTATATATTTTTATTTTCTTTGTTTGGTTTTTCTCGTTAATGGGCTGATTTTCAATTTCACTTGAACAATATTCAGCATAATTTAGTAGGCCAAAAAAATACGCACATATAATCTCCAAGTAAGTACTTTCATAAGATGGCAATAATCAAAACACATGTAATCTTCACACCCACGATCCATTCATAACATGAAAAATATGAAAATGAAACATAAACATCTACATAACCTTACAAACTATCACTAAATTGTTAATCTCTTTTCAAATATGGTTTCTGTTAATGTCTCCCTAACTTACTAAAAATTTTCAATGTCCCAAAATGCCAACAGAAAGACAAAATTAACCTTCAAAATTTTGCAATTAGAAAAAAAAATACTCATATAAATTTTTTTAAAAAATGACTGAAATTTTGCAGACAAAAATATCCCTATAATATTGAAAAAAAAAAAAAAAGGGACTGAGATTTTGCAATGGAGTGCCTACTCTGTTTTGTATGTAACCGCGTCGTATTTTCCTTTACCTGACTGTTAAATATATTGGATAATATATTTAACATGGTATCAGAGCCACCTTTCTGTGGCCTCCAATAAACGTCTTTGACGTTTTCCGGCGCCGCCAGTGTTATCCGGCGAATCATTCTCTCTGCTCCTCACGGTTCTCTATCTTCTCCTCGAGGTTTTCAGTGTATCACTATACCGCTTGAAAACCCGGAAGACAACCGTCCTAGAGCCGCCGCACACAGCCCCATCGGAGCTAACACGCGCCCTCACGCGCCGCCCAAATTTTTGGCAATTCCACCACTGCCCTTCCGCCACCAGCCGCCACGGTGGTCCGATCACTTCTCCATGGCCACCGATCGATAGCTTTCATCTTGGTAATTCCAGAACAAGTCCCATCTCCTTCATAAGACGCTGCACGCGCCTCCACGTGCCCCCAGAAGTTCCGCGCGTCAGATCCACGCGCCAGGGCACGCCTCCTCCGTTCGCGCGTGTACCACACGCGCCGTCGCACCCACGTGCCACACACCATCCTTGCCAAGTCAGCCCTAATTGCCACGCCATCCTTGCCACGCCAGCCCTAATTGCCACGTCATCATAGCCACGTCAGCCCTATTGCCACGTCATCATAGCACGCCAGCCATCAATGCCACGTCAGCCTGTGTGCCACATCATCAGTATCAAGTCAGACCTTACCACATCATTAGTGCCACGTCAGCGTTGACGTTTCAATCGTTGACCGTTGACTTTGACTTTGACCAATGAAAAAGTTGACTAGGTGTTTCCTACTCAATTTTTCGTCCTGATTTCAAATTTGTGGTCTATTTTTGCTTTTGGCATCTCTATATGGCAGAAAACAAGACTCTTCTTCAAATTTAGGCGTTTGTTTTATGCGGTTCAAGTTGGTTTATGCTTGTTCAATTCGGTTTTATAGCCTGTTCTTTGGCGCAATTCAATCTGGTTCATTCTTCTTGCGGATGGCACTCTCGGGTCAGACCAATCTTTCCTTAGGTCCATGGGTTTTCGGGCCAAAGAAGCCCCTTTCAACCGGCCCACTTATGCCTTGTCAAATGCCGCCATCACCGGTCACTGAATAGCCTCTTCAACCGGCCATTTTTCTCCTTACTTAGCTCAGCCGAATAGGCGAGACGGTCTACTAGTTAGATGGGCCAGACTTTAGTTCAGCCGACAAGGCGAGACGGTCCAAGGGTTTCAGGCATGATTAGCCTCTTCAACCGGCCCTGCTTATCTCAGCCGATCAGGCGAAACGGTCTACTAGTCAGACTTTAGTTCAGCTGACAAGGCGAGACGGTCCAAAGGTTTCAGACATGATTAGCCTCTTCAACCGGCCCTGCTTATCTCAGGCGAGATGATCGGCTGAGACGGTCTACTAGTCAGACTTTAGTTCAGCTGACAAGGCGAGACGATCCAAGGGTTTCAGACATGATTAGCCTCTTCAACTGGCCCTGCTTATCTCAGCCGACCAGGCGAGACGATCTACTAGCTAGAATTTTTGGGTCAGACTTTAGCTCAGCCGATCAGGCGAGACAGTCCAAGGGTTACGGGCCAAACAAGCCCCTTTTAACCGGCCTTGCTTTTCTAAGCCGACTAGGCAAGCTTCTTCATTACTAGTATATGGTTTTCAAATTCAAGCAGAATCCACTAAGTGAACCAAGCTCCAGCTTAAATGCATTGCTCAAATTCAGGTAGAATCCACGGGTCCTTAACAACTTTTATGGCGTTACTTCGGCAATTGTTTCGGCACAAGCAGCTTTTTCGGCGAATTCCTTTTTCTTTCCCTTTTCGTTTATCCAAACTCAAGTTTACACATTGAGTTTGAGGGGGGATGTTAAGAATATTACTTGTTATTTACTTCTTTAGGTTTTCTTATTCTACTAGGTTTACCTTTCCTTATTCTACTAGGTTTACCTTTCCTTAATCTATTAGGTTACTTGCCTCTCTATAAATAGAGGCCTCTGTATTCATTATTATTATAAAATTAGAGTCAATACAATGTAGTCCATTGTATGCTTTCGCTCTCTCTCTCTCTCTCTTCTCTCTCTTTCTTCCGCTTCTAATATATTATCCAATATATTTAACATAATAGCTGCTTCGTACAAGGCCTAGTTTGTCTTCTATTTTATGTTAATAACGGGCGAATCTTGAGAAGAAGATGTAAAACCATATTGGCTTTACAAGTTGAGGCTCAGCCACTTCTTTCGGCCTTAGAGTATATATATTATAACTCCTTTCTGCTTAAGTTTCTGCAAATTAGTCATTAGAGCCCGGGCATGTCTGACTTGATCCAAATCTGTTAATCTCTTCCAGTTCATATATATATATATATAAAGGATTAAATACTAAATACTCCCTGAGATTTAGTTGCTTTATTTTTTTTTCTCTTAGGGTTTGATTTTTATCATAGAAGGTCCCTGTGATTTTGATAATAGACCAAATTATTTGACATAGGCACCCAACCACCATTGGGGGTGGTTTCGGCCATCCCCTTGATCTATATTGACAGAATGACTAATTTGATCTATTATCAAAATCAGAAGAACCTCCTATGATAAAAATCAAACCATAGGGAGGAAAAAATAAAGTAACTAAACCCCAGGGGGGTATTTAGTATTTAACCCTTTTAAAAATTTCAGATTTTTATTAAAGTTTTTTTTTTGTCATTGAAAAAATTGACAATTTTTAATAATTTGAAATTGATTTAACATAATTGATAGTTCGTGGTACATTAACAGCCGGGCTATAGTTTCGAGAGGACGTATATATATAAACTTTTTCCAAAATCTTGACAAATAAGTGTACTATTATATATTGAGGTGTCTCTAAATAAACAATAAAAATACAAGTCACAATCCACACGCATACTAGTAGTCCCCACGATCAGAATGCATCAGTAAGAAATGAGTCCATTACAACCACGGCATGTCCGAGACTTGTGACAACCTCTGACTTTCCTCAATGTTATCATTTGGCCAAAGAAGGTGTCTCAACCTATAATATGTAGATAACGTACGGTTTTTATACCTCCCACTCCCGGCAAACCCTATCCCAAACTCTAGTGCACTGAGCACTCACAATCATGTCTGAGGTGAAAAAACCTTTGCATCATCCCCCTTACAATTCAATCCGTATTTGTCACCCAAAAATTCATCCATGTAACCTTCTTGGGTGAAGTTACCGACAATGAATTTGTGGAGGTTGTGTTCTTCTTTAAGAGGAATTCGGACAAATCTAACTTTGTTTGCTGGGTTCTGGGAGAAGCATAATGGCCAAAATCTGGCTTTTATTTATTTATTTTTTTTTGCGCTGTAAATTGTACAAGTTTGAACACTACTTACAAAAAGAAAGTAAAAAGAATAACAGCATTGATCAAAGTTGATCATTCAATCTAGTTTTCAATTATATTTGGTTAAAAACCATTCAGATAATACAATTTATTCACTAGCAGAAGATGATGTTTACCTTCAAGCTAGCATTATATTTCTTGCATCAAGAGGATCAGTGGGTAGCAGTAGGCAGTAGCGCATACCAATGTAAAATGAGATTATGCCAGCTTTTGGTACTCCCCGGGTTTGAGAGCTTGACCAAAAATAACAATAGGGTAGATTCAAATGGAGCAGAAGAGCTAGATTTTCATAGGTCAATCACTACTGAAAGCCTTAAATTAAGTTCCTCTAAAGAGGGAAACAGACTTTAGATAACATAGAAAATGTACCACTCTGCCATGCAAAATTCGTCACATTCATTTCATGCTTGTCTTCAATTTCCCTACTATTCCTACGGTTCGTGCATACCAGTTGCTGCAAGCCTGCAAGAGTTCAAAGGCACCACATGAGGAAATGATACAGTGACTAGTTTAAGGGTGAGCCTACGACCACATCTGAATTAAATTGTCTTTAATTGGATTTTGGAATGGGCCTCAGAGGGGCCCACTATAACTATCCAAACGGGGCACCAAACCCAATTCTTCCTATCAGGAATAATGCTAAGACTCTAGCCCAAACCCACAAAGGAAAGAGCACAATATCATCCATGATATAAGTGGTCCAGATTATGCCCATTAAATTACTCTGTCGTCCAGCAGTTAAGGCACACGCGAATCATACTCCAATTGAACAGAAAAGATAATTCTACCTTGATTTTCCTACTAAACAAACTCCATCCAATAAGATACTGTTCAACCTAGTCAAGTCAACCTTTATAATAGCACTTTCAAAGAGTAGTTTGCTAAGATCATTATCAAACCAGATGCAATATTCAAGGAAAGTTAGTGAGAGTACTTCTGCGACTCTCATTTCCAGCTACATCTATAAAAGGAGCAGCACTTTACAATATGATACACAATGAAAATCTCTCTACTACTTACATTCTAATACTTGCATTCTGATTATTAGTTTGTGACTATTTTACTCTTATTATTCTATATATTTTTGACTTAGGCATTGGAGGTGTAACAGGCGCCACCACCCCCACTTTGAGGCCTTCCACTACTATTCTCTTTTTATTGTTACCGTGCACAACAATAATGAATATGTTGTAATATGTGTTACAAACATTAAATTTTCAGCCATTAATTTATTAGTACTTATTATATTTTTTACCTTGGGTCTTAAACCAGATTTATGATGAAATGAAATTAACTTTTAATTGGTTTTGACTGTTGCTAAGAGGAAAAACGGTTTTGACTCTTATTAACAACGTTTTATGGTTTTGACCGTTAATGGTTATTAAGAGTTTTTATGGTTTTTGATTCATAACATTTTATGACCGTTAAAGTCATTATTTTTATTATTTATAACCTTTAGAAAACTACCAACCCACTTGTTTATAAATTGAGTTCTCGGTCGCCAAAGTGGAAGAAGAAAAGAATTATTTCTTTGGCTTTGCTCCAGGAAACATATAGTGTGTTGTGAGATCACTTATTTCTTTCCAATACATATAGCTTTAACACACTTGTTTCAAGACAAAAAGCTATAGCTATATTATTAGCCTTTTCTATAAGAAAATATTTGATGTTCCTCATCCACTTTGACGATTGGGTTATTCTATTACTCTTTGTTATTGGAAGTGCGTCCTTAACAAAGGTGGACGTTATAGTCTAATCTTGGGAGGTTGCGTGTCAAAGGATCCGATCGCACCGAGTTATACACTCCGGGAGGCACGAATCAACCTTAAAGGACAACGCTCTTGCTTGATTCTATATCATTGTGAGATATTTCCATACTCTACTTTTCATCTCTTGTATTTTATTTATTTTATTGTTAATTTTTATATTGTAATTATTTTATATCAATGAGAATTTGTGTACCATTCAAAATTATTTCCAACAATCTTAAAGGTTGATTCCTAATGGTTGCACAAATATTTTTATTAGATCATAACAAGAGTATATAAACTTATGAGAAGTCAAATACTATAAGAGTTTGTGGTATGCATTTCGCATACGAGAAAGATGAAATCAATTCTTGAGTGGAAAGATTTTGTTATGGAAAAAAAAATTTTTTTTTGATAATTGATTCGCTTATTAGAAAACGAGCTTAATTTCATGTGTATGTATTGAAAGGTGTTCAGTACTGCCTTAAGGGCAAGTCCTTACAGTGGCGACCTCAAGATGCGAGGTTACCAAGGTATGAGAGTTAAAGTTTTAGGGCAAAGGGCATTTTGGTCATTTCAAGTTCTGGACAAAATGCCAAAATTCAAACGACTAGGTTCATAGGTTAGGCTTTCAATTTAAAGGGCTTGAGACTCAATTCAATAGGTGAGCCCGACCCTTTAACAAAATTGGGTCGTCCCCAAATTAGGAGAAAATTCCCAATTTGAGAGTGAGGGGTATTTTGGTCATTTTTAGATCCGGGCAAAAAACTCTCGAATCCAGTCAGTCTAGATCGGGCTTCCAATTAATGGGTTTGGGCTTTATTGAGTTCATGAAAGACAAATTTTGGATTCAGGGCAGAACTCTCAAATCCAAACATGTGGGGGTTTGAAAAGGGAAATTGGTTCTAATCACCACCATAACTATCCTAACACAACAAGTAAACATCTAGATGCTCAATCCTAACCAATAATAAGGGAAATATGAAAACCCAATTCAAAACCCTAAAATCTTAAAACTGTAAATTTCAAATTTTTTACGGTTAGAAGCACATACCATGTTTAAAAGATAGAATTTAAAACTCAAGGAGACATGGCTGAAAATTACTGGGGAGATGTTTGGCTTGAGATAAAATGGGAGGAATAGGGTTTAAAGAGTGCTCGGTCCTCTTTAAAAAAAAAACGCATGTGGCTCTAGGCGAATGCTTGGCCCAAGGTCCAAAAATATATGTATTATTTTTTTTTTTTTGAAACCAACAGTTCAAAAGCCAGGTATTTTCTTAAAACAATTGGGGTATCAAACAAGACTAGTTGAGATTGACACGAAAATTGGAATTCGAGGTTTGAGTGAAATTCATTTTGGAAAACACATGAGCATCTATCGTAAATCGTACTGCTAAGTACAATGCGTAGTGATCAGTGCCAAATATTCCATATTTGGACCCCTTTATTTACATTAATTAATGCTTTAGTTGTGTCGTTATTTAATGTTTTGTGTTAGTTTTGTGTTTTTAGTATTTTGTAGGTCATTGAAGAAAAACTACAGCTTTAAAGGGAAAAATGCAAAGTTTGGAAGAAAGCATACTTTGAGAAGACCTAGATGATGTGGTTAAGTTTAACCAAATCCAAGAAAATGTTAAATTGGATTAAAGATCAGCTTGGATTAAAGTTCAGATTGGATAAAATTTTGGATTAAATTCAAATTCAGATTCTGTACACGTCTCAGTATTTTGACCATAACTTTCTGTTCAAATATTTGATTGAAGTGATTCAAGCGGAAATAGAAAGCTAACTTAAAATGCTACAATTCATTGTGAAATAAGATTTTCCTAATTAGGATGGTTACTATGCCAAAATCACCCTGCACTTAAAGGACACACATCTGGATGGATCCTATTCCGATTTCAGACTTCTATTTTGACTGGGAGATAAACTTCCGAATTATTTAGGTTTAATAGGGCTTCTAGGACTTTCTTAGGCCTATAAATAAACTTCTTTGCATTCAAGAAAATATATAAAATTTCAGAGAGCAAAATTCTACGGTTTTTCTCTTTTTATGTAGGTTTTATTTTTATGTAGAGCTAAATTCCCAACTAAGGTTGGGGATGAACCCTTACCTATGAAGAACATCAATACTTTCATGTAAGTCTTTATTTATCTGATTTTATTAGGTTTAATATTTCAATTGTTTTACTTCTTTTCAATGTGTGGAATGATTCTTGGATATCTTTTATGATTCAAGGATATACTTAATGATTTAAGATAATTTCACATAATTCATTGCTTGATTTTATTTGCCTAAATAATTGGATATCCCTTGTGATTTGTTCTATGGATACATTTGGTGTTTCAATTAAGATTGGATATCTTTTGTGATTTACGGATACATTGATGATTTAATTGATATTGGATTCCTTTTGTGATTTGATCAATGAATGGATACATGTGATGGTTTTTATTAATTCTTTGA
This sequence comes from Corylus avellana, assembly GCF_965113065.1. Classification (NCBI taxonomy): domain Eukaryota; kingdom Viridiplantae; phylum Streptophyta; class Magnoliopsida; order Fagales; family Betulaceae; genus Corylus; species Corylus avellana. The sequence goes on from NC_142493.1 coordinate 16,177,300, forward strand.
AGCATGGAAAAACATATCTATGATTTTAATTGTGAGAACTTCAGATTAATATTGATAAACATAGAAGTATGTTATTATGATTCGGTGAGTGTGAATTCTCAAACCTTAGTATTTTATCTCTTAGTTTATTTTAATTAGTTTATGTTTGTCTTTTAATTTTTAAACCCAAAATCAAAACCCTTTTGGAACTAGATTAGGATTTAATTAGTTTAGATATAAATTGCTCTTTCAAAAACATAATTCACTATGGGTTCGACCTCGCACTTGCAAAACATTATATTGCAAACGATTCGTGCACTTGCGAGTATATTAAAATTTGCACAACAAGTAGTCTAACCACTGTACTACTAAGTACAATGCGTAGTCTAATCACTGTACTACTAAGTATAACGCGTAGTCTAACTACCTCGTAATCGTCTATCCAGAAGCTACCCAACCTGTAATTATAGTGCTTTCTGATGGACTCTTCTGATGGGTTTGCTACGTAGTCCTAGTCGCTGCTGGAGGGGAAATTGGCCTTCTGTCGCTCAGACCCAACTGGCAGGGCTCCTACCTTCAGTAGTCGGATCCAAGTTAGACTCTTCTTGCTCCATCTTGGCGTACTCGTCCACGATCCAAGTTAGGTGTTTGTGCATCACCCGCTTCCTTTCCTCGCTAAAGTAGGGGTTATACTTCCTAGGAACAAGTGGAAAACCGCGTATTGTAGACATGCTGCGATGCTCCCATTTTGTTGCTGTCTGGCCATTCTCGAAAGTTACCCAGTGCTGACACCCAACGCTAACTAAGTGTGAAGTAGGATCAAGTGCCTGTAACGCAAAGCAGACGATCCTGCCCAACCCTATGCTAAGCAATCAAGAAGGCTATTACTATAGCCCGCACTTGAATCAAACAACAATCAAAGAACCTAGGTCTATCCTATGCTCTATTCTTTAAGATTTATACAGTCTATTCTTAGATTGTTTGCTACGGTCGGCAAGACCGTATGCTCTGATACCATACTGTAACGCCCCCAAAATTAATCTTGGCTAACCTGAAAGGGTTACTGGCAATTACCTCACTTAAACCAACTTGTAGCTAAATGAGGAATCGCCCCTCTAAACATTATCACAGTTAATGCATTGGAAGGTAAAATTAATCTGAGAAGAACTATAAATCATTATGGCACAAGTAAAATCCTCAAAATAAAGACATGGAGCAACTAATTAATAATAAAAGACAAACCTGATAACAGTATGAAGAATCCTAAGCAAAGTTTGTAGTGGTAGCCATACTACTCTAGGGTTCTAGAAATAGATTTCCTAAAAATGTAATAACAGCGTAAGTCTAACGACTTAGTAAGTAAACCTCACAATTACATATGATTGAGCCAATTTAAGTAGAAATAAACGTGCAGTTTTAGTAAACATTTAAAAGAGGTGTTGTCTCCGTTAATACACCATAAAAGTATTGTTTGGTTAATAAAAGACTGGTGTAATCCCGGCGGCAATCGCCTAAGTATTTTAATATAGGAAAAACTAATGTTTTATAAGTCATAACTCTCATGTATGGTCTATCCGAGATATTAACCCTTCTCAGCAGGGTTGGCGATGTCCTAAAGGACCTATAATACAATGCCGGTGCCCCAGCCATTGTATGCTACCATCCATCCCATTAGTGGCACGACCAAGTCCGACCTCTGGTGGCCCACACCACTAATAATGTCCGTCCTATAGTGACCACCCATTAGGGAATGGTTGTGCCTTGGTCACGAAACCATTGGATCCAAAGCCCACACACACACACATTTGACCATAGAATGAAGTCTATATAGTAAGCTCATGACCATTATTCTGCACGTACTGGTGCTCATGTCATACAATGCATCTTATCAACTAGTTATTAAAGCAATTACTAAGTTATTACGAAAAGTAGACATGCTCATATCATACTCGTGGTCAGTCAACTGACATATCCAACGTTTTTAAGGAAAGAGATTGTAAGTGTTTACTTACCTTGTACGTTTACTTGAATCCTTCGATATTGCTAAATCCTACTATAACGGAATATAACACGTTGTTATGCGCAGAACAAGAGGAACCTTACGAGTAGGATACTAGGTTAATCTAATGTAAAGGGTTGCTTGGACCTAAGTTTCACAAATGGGGCTAAGGCGGATGTCTGACCTCCTGACCGTACATCTATGCCCGAGAGTGTACGCCCGGTTAGTGGGTACACATTTCGGCCAAAAGCTCCTAACGGGGTTTAAGATCTCTATAAATTCTATAGGCTATCATAGCTCCTTCTAGGCTATAAAATAGACACATGAAACGTAAGGAAAAACACATCGATCATGCAACACAAGGAATAGAGGAGATTTAAACTCTTTTGAAAACATTTCTTGGTTGTGTATGGAAATGAATGCAGGAGCTTAACACAGTGCCTTTGAAACTCATAACATAGCAAGAACAACATTAAAAACATAGAAATGGGCAGGGTTACCTTGGGAAAAATGGCAAGAACACACGCTTTCCTCATTTCTCTCTTAAAACTCACAAAGCACTCATATAGGGTGGTTACAAAGAGCCTAGGGGCGGAAAATGAGCTCAAGGGACGAAGATGGGGTTGGTATTTGTAGAGGAGAAATGCTGAAGACGCTCACCAACTATTCTGAAAAGTAGCGGATTTTCGGTACTATAGGGGCATACGTCCGGTACTATTACACATTGGGTAAAAGGGTTCAGCGTACGTTCTGGGTATTATTCAGGGGTTAACCCAAAAGTAGCGTACGTCCAGTGGTCCCCTGATATACGTCAAGTACTAGAGACATATGCGTACATCCAGTGGTCCCCACGCATACGTCCGATGCTAGAGACAAAAGCGTAGGTTTGGGTTTTACTTCATGGCTTTATGGTTAAGTGTGAGGGCTTTTGGGTTATGTTGAGATGGCTTAAGGTTTTCTGTTTAGGGCTAATTTAGAAGGCTATTTGTTGAGTAAGGGTTTAAAACTCTTTTTAAAACAATTTAAAAAGTCTGGGTATTACATCATGTCACTGTTCATTTAAGACTTTTGGAAAATATTTTCCTGTGCGTTGTTCACTGAAGTCTCAAAGTTCTCTATGAGCACTGTGTCTCTAGAATTGTTTTGTTCAAGAGAAGCATGATAAAGCTTCGGGTTGTCCTTTGCTCTTGCTTGGCGTGTTGCTTATTCATTCATCTACACAAAGTTTGCTGTCATGGGTACGTGAAGAAAGACGTCTACCGAAGGGTTGGTGAGGAGATGTACTCCGTGAATATGGTCAGGATGGAGACAAGTTGAGAAACTTGTTGTTCTTACTAAGTCTAGAGGTCCTTCAAGGAGTAAGTATCGTCTAGTTCATAAATCTCAAGTATAAACCTCATACTGAATTATTGTGCATTGAACATCTATTTCACACACATACTGATTTAGGCATTGGAGTGAAACCCGCCGACACTTGCGGCAAGTTCTCTTAATTGATATTGTTTTATAGGGATCGAGGAATGTGAAGGACACACTGAAGAATACGTTGTTCACACCAGCCGAGAACTGTTCTAAAAATGTCAATGTCCCCTGTAAGGACAAAAATACCCTTCATAAAATTAAAAAAACTCTTCAAATTATTTAAAAAAAAAAACTAAAACCTAAAAATTAAAAAAATGAAGAAAGAAAAAAACTATAGAAATTAAAAAGAAAAATCCAATTTATATGGACTTATTTTAAAAACAATTATTTAAAATTTTATTTTTTTATTTTTTAGAAAAAAACAATATAGAAAAAAAATAAAATAAAATAAAACGAAAATCGAATTTATAAGGATAGTTTTTTTTTTTTTTAAAAAAATTAAATATATAAAAAATATTTTTTTTTGTAATACGAAAGAAAAAAAACCAATTTATAAGAATATTTTTTTAAAAAAAATATTTTTTTTATTTTTAAATTAAAATTTTGTTTTAAAAATTTTTAAACTTTTTTTTTCCTTCTAATTTATAAAGATATTTTTGTCTTATTGAAACTTTTTATGGTCATTTTCATCTTTTTATTAGCCTTATGGGCGACATTGACATTTATTGATAGTTTAGGATGGAGATTAATTGACACAATTAGTGGTTTGGGAGAGCATTGGCAATGAAATGGTAGTTTGAAGGGGGTATATATATATAATCATTTAATCAACACTTTAACATGATTCTTCTCTCTCATTCACGTCTACTACACAAAGACTAAAATTTTTCTTTTCAAATAAGAGCCGACAACTCCTTTAAAAGTTATAGAAAAGGGATTGAGAAGAAGATCATTGATCTATAGTGTTACACATAAACCCGGAGCCCAGAGCCCTCAGGTCATTACAAGCCACCGGGTTTAGGGGCCCATGAGCCCAAGAGAGCCCGGTACACCCAAATAGGCTCGCCAAGGGCACCTGATGCAAAACAACGAATACGACGTTGTACCACACACCCTCGAAAAGCCAGAATCCAGACATAAGATCACTATGGACCTCTCGCACTTAACGTCTAGATACAAAAGCAGCCCGCTCCTGGCAAGATAGTCGGAATGGTTACGATCCTGCTCTTAAAGCCGCCTCGCAGGTACAGGCAATCCTCGGATCAACGTACGTAACGGCCTCCCATCAGTCATAAAGAGAAGGAGCGCAAGCATTAACCCTTCATGCCGTTATGATCAAATCTTGGATCTTTTGCCCGGCCATCATAACTACCTCTGCATGCTCAACTATGAAAGGCCTAATTCTGAAGGTATGAAAGACGATAATTTTCATATACTGACTTAAGCATCGGAGGAGGAGCCACCGGCCAACACTTGGTGCGACCTCTTAACGTGCGCTCCGTTTTGCAAATTTGTCACAATACTCACAAAAAGAACACTCATAAGAAGCAGAGCTTGAGGACCCAAACTCCCTTGAATTCACCGTGCCGGAAATTGCATCAACATATAGGAACAAATGTTTTGTTTTTCTGACAAGATCAGTGAAATTTCATTCTTTACACTATAAAGTTTTAATTTTGGCTCATTTGTGCGTATTTTTTGAAACATAAATTTTCTAACAATTCTCTTAATTATTTTTCCCTTAAACTCACTAAAATTTACCCAAAAGCATAATGCGAAAAGTACCATTTTATCACTATCCTTCAACCAATTGTACCCAAGGCCGGAGCTAGCATTTCAACCAATTGTACCCAAGGCCGGAGCTAGAATTTGGGCGGGGGGGAGGGATGGGGGAAGCTAAAAAGAAAATTTTGGAGGGGTAAAACATTAACACCAGTGTTGTTACTATCACAGTACACGCTTTAAATCTTTGCATATGTCTCAAGACTCTCAACGGATACAAAACCTTTGCAGGACACTTTATAAAGAAAAAAAGTAGTGTTTTACAAACATGTGGTGAAACTTTTAGTGTTAATTGGATTTTTTTTTTTTTAATTTTTTTGTAGTTTTGCTTTTTCAGATTTTATCAAGATATTTTATGTACTAGAAGTAAGCGAAAGCCATAAAAAAACGTTCCAACTTTTTTGTTTCACCACCAACGTAAAGGCTGTAGGAAAAAGAATATATTGAAATCCTTAATGAAAAGAGAGCAACCCCAATGTATTATTAATTCTAATATTGGAGGTCGGTATTTATATAATTCAGAACACTGAAAAGGAAAGAAAACAAAATTTGAAAGAGAGAAGGGTGGTGCAATGGATAGTTATCTAGAAGACAAAAAAAAAAAAAGAAAAAAAAAACAAAGAAAGGCAGCATTAAAAGGTGGGGAAAGAGATGCACGTGGTCCCAAGGAGAGAAAAAAAAAAGCAAATGGAAATGGGACCCTTTTGGTGCACCTTCGCCTTGTGTTCGCTTTTGCTTTGGCTTGAATTGTGAAAGAAAATCAGCTACCCACACGGTGGTTTTCACTTTTCATTTTATTTTTTATTTTTTTTAACACTAACATGGGTCTTCCTTCAACTGGAGTCCGTGAAATTTTCCCTCTAATTTAATGAAAAAGGTACGGTGTCCTCTGCTGCTGACACTGCACCCTCCCCCGGCCAGATTCTGATAGGGCAAGTGAGTGACTCTCTCTCTCTCTCTCTCTCTCTCTCTCTCTCAATGGGGTTTGTGTGTGTTGTTTATGTTGAGAGGGACGAGTGCCTGTCCATAACCATTTCAACTGTGGCACTGAAAAACATGGCGTTTTATATGCATTTAAAAGGAACACAAATGCAATGACAATGACTCCCCATCTTTCTTTTCTCTCTCTCTCTCTCTCTCTCTTTCTTTTAAATTTGTGTTGATTATAGGTCAGCACCTTCGAGTGGTTCTTTCCAATTCTGTAGCGAAATGGTCCCAACAAGCATATAACTTGCGGAGGTGACAAATACAATTAATGCGAATGTCATTCACTTTTAACAAATCCTCCATGTTTATCCAACTCAATTAATAACACTACTTATTATATAACACCTCCCCATGCCCACATCCTTTTCTCCTTCGAATTTGGAAGCAAAATGAATTGGATAAGGTAATTCACCTTGTTCCCCACTTAATTTCTTTCGACTTACTAAAAGAATCGAAAAAGATATGAATATAATAAAGAATGCATGGGCTGGATGCAACAGAGACACCAATTTGCACTACATTCAAAGTCGACTCGGTTTCATGAAAGAAATATATCACAAACAGTTATCTATTTCACATCTTTATATATGGATAAACAAACTTTAAATCGTGACCATTAATACCATCAAATACAAAAGTGGAGAGAATTCTTGTCCGAATGAATAATGGGCTTAGACATTTAGTCGTAATTTCTGAAGAAAGTAAATATAGAAAGGGACGCTTCCGACATATTACGAGAGATGCCCAGCTTGCACATGAAAGAATCACAAATTTTCTTCAGCCACCCTCTTCTGTCTTTTGTACCAGCCACCTAACTATATATTAGAAAGTGCTTTTTGAAACCAGTGGGAGCCTCCATATACCCACACTTTATGTAAAGGTAGAAACCCATAAAATAAAATAAAAAATTCACCTACTTGTCTTTGCAACAAATGATCGAAGATGTATTAAATGATCAAAAAAAAAAAAAAAAAAAAACTGGTTACAACACTCATTTAAATCAACACCACAACAAGAGAAAATGGTCAGACTCCAAAATACTAGTTGATACAGCAAGAGAAAATGAAGAATAAAAGATTAATATTGAGTTAATTAAGAAGAGACATGATTGCTTGTTAACAACGTTTTCTTGGTCTGGTCATTTAGTATTTCACTCTCCTTCCCCTTCTGTTGTGGCGGAGGACATGTAACTTACAGCAAGCGATGTTTCATCGGACGGCGCTACAGCGGTGGATGCATGGAATTGTTGCTTGCAGGCCTGGCAAGTGATTTGCAGCATGGTGGAGCTGATCTTCTTGGTGGCTTGCTCTTTCAGAAGCTGTGACTTTTCCAGCTCAGCCTGCGCTTGTTGCCTTATCCTCTTGGCATTTGCAAACTCAACTTCAGCTATCTCAATCTGACGTTTAGCTTCTCGCCTCGCTTCCTCAGCGTACGCCTTTTCATTCATCGCCAACTTTAGCTCCTCGTTTGCGAATTCTTTCAGCCTCGCCACTTCTGATGTGCGTTCACTCGCATTATTTTCACTTACAGACCTCCTACTTGAACTCAAATTAGTCTTGTTTGCTTCACTCCTCTCCCCACCATCGCTCGAGCCTATCGAGAGCTTCAAATGGGTCGCGAAAATCTCGTCTGACGACGGCAGAAGTTGAAGCTCCAAATTGTGTTGCTGTTCAGAAGTGGAGGGGATATTATTGTTGTTTTGCTCGGAGATTAAGCAAACAGGTTCAACCGGCTTTGGTAGCGGCAATCCAGGAAATGGGGTTGTGCTGAAATTATTGGTGTCACTTGATGGGCTGGTGCTCGACGCGGTTCGTGACGAGCAGGCTGGCTGCAGTGCATGTAGTTCAGGCCGAGCCTGCCGGATCGTGCAGGCGTCTTGGTGCTCGATGAAACTCTCAACTCTGGGAGGACAAAGAAATTGAATAATTCAAAGGCATTACATTATTATATAGCATAGTTTGACTTGAACTAGTATATTGAGATAAGAGTATTATACAAAATAAAAAATATGAAGGAAAAATATAGTCATGTAAAGTAATCATGTAAATGTGTGGACGGACAGTCTCTCTTCCTTTTCATCTCTCTTTCTTTAAATTATAATTCTAATAAAGGAAAGCAACCAAAACTTGTTGATGTAGGGTTAACAAGAAGCAAAGGATATAGAAAAAGATTAGTATCTCTAGTATGGATTAGAAGACTTGGTTTGGAATAAATAATAAATATAAGCAAAAGAAATCAGATAGGTATAATGGGTGTTTGGGTTTTGTTTAGCCTTTGAAAACTGTCATAAAAGTTCCATTGGCTGGCCTAGATCTCATACAAAGGATGAGGTCATGTACCACAAGACAGATAATTATTCTTCCATATGGAATTCTATAACTTTTTCTTAAAAACAACCCAACAAGAAGAAGAAAAAACCAGTAATCTAGGATTGATGCTGCTTTCCTTATGAGGATTTTAGAGCTTGAAAGGAGAGGAACATAACAAATCAGGCATTAAAATTTATACCCCTTTAGCTATCACTTGAAATTTTGTGAATCCGATGAAGCAGGAAAAGAAACATTAAACATAGATATTGGTAAATTGGGAGAGAGAGAGAGAGAGAAAAACCTGGAAAAGACACGGCCACAGTCACAAGAATGGCCTCTGGTGCCGCAGGTTTTGAGGTGGGCTTTGTAATCGGATTGAACGGCGTATCCTTTGGAGCATTTCTCACACACCCACTGCTTGTGATTGCTATGTTTCCTTCTGAAATGCTTTTTGATGCCGACAAGGTCGCCAAGGGCGTGGCATGGGTCGTGGTGCAAGCAACTTGGTTCTGGGCATACAAAAACCCTCTTCCTCACCTCCTGCGTCTCCCTCTTAAGCAATTTCCATGGCACTTTGTGCCTTCGCCTATGCATCTGCAAATTCTGGTCTCTTTGGAACCCTTGGTTGCAGATCTCACACACATAGCGGTCGGATTCCAACAAGGTCTTGGGGGAGAGAGACACCACCTCAGCTTCTGGATCTACATAAAAACAATTAAGAAAATTAATAATGAAGAAAGAAGAAAAAAATTGAAACTGAAGAAGGAGATATATATATATATATATATATATATATATATATATATATATATATATAGTTTTGTTACCTGGTGTACCAGCCGGTCTTCTTTTTCTTTTGTTAGAGAGGCCATTTTCTAGGGAAGCAAATGCATCAGAGGAGGAAGATGGAGCAGCAGAAGAAGCAGTGTTGTCTAACATGGATGGATTTTATTGCTTTTTGGAGACTATATGGTGGGGATGGTTACAAATTCAATCCCTACCTGTACAGCTGGTGAGGTTGGAATAGTGGGTTTTCAGCTTTACTCCTAGAAGAAAGAATATGGTAGAGAGAGAGAGAAGAAGGAAAGCTCTTGCTTTCTGCAATCAGCTTTCTTTAAGCTTTAAGGCTTTTAAACTTTTTTCTCTTTTTTCTCCCATGAGCTTTCTTGCTTTGTTGTTTCATTGACCCCCCACCTTGTGCAGGTAAGGTTGAGGCAAGTCTTGTATATAAAGCTCTCTACAGGAAACCAGAGAGAGAAAGAGAGAGAGAGAGAGAGCGCTTGGGGCTGACCCAATCACATTTGCTTCAAACTTTGAGCCCCACACACAGAATTCAGACAGAAACAGAAAAACATCCTCCCCATAAGAATACAAACAGTCATTATTCATCACACTGTAATTTGCATGAATAAATGCAGACCATACCTCTATTACACGTGAGCTCACTTCCTCCTCACGTGACACCCCCCCCCCCCCCCCCCCCTCTCTCTCACACACCCAGAGAGGTAAAAAGTAAGGTAAATGGGGGTGGGGGGGTAAAAAATTGAGTTTCATTGACCAAAAGTAACTGTTCCTAATGATAGCGAGCTAAACCTGATTTTTGTGTCTTGAAGCGGCTTTTGAAAAGTTAAAGGGAAGCACGATTAGTCACTTCCATGTCAAGGGCGCCGTAATCATTTCTAGAACTTCTTTAACTCCCCCTCTTCTCTTTATCAAAGAAGCCAAAGTTTTGCCCCCCCTCCAATGATAACATGTGTTCGTTCAGTTTTTATTACCATTATTATTATTATTATTATTATTATTATTATTATTATTTATTTATTTTTATATGACCAACCAAGGAATGAGAAAATGGGAATTCAAACAAGTGATTGGTTTTGTAGTTTTGTGTACTAGAATCACTGTTATTAGGTGAATTTGGGTTGCTTGAAATGAGATTAAACCCTAAGGTAAGTAAGGGTTAAGTCTGTCACATTACTGGATGAAGATTTTAACTTTAATATTAGAAGCCTAATTTAACGTGTTTACTATGATAGAAAATAAAATCTAATTCTAACACCAATATATTTGTCCCCTCAGTCATCATGACACTTCATCAATTATCCCTTTGGAATAATGAATTAATCACTTGGAATGTAAAATTATTTAGTTCTCTGATTGATCTAATGTTTTTATAACCGACTGAAACAATTTGATCAACTTTCCAAAATCACAATTCTAAATGTTATAAGGAAAATAAAAAGATGAGAACATTAATTAGTAAAATTTGACCAATAGAATTAAGAGAAATGATAAAATTCATTATTTCAGCCATCTCTATATAGTGAATGGATGAATTCAACCACCATTAAATTTGTGCGAGACCCACGTGAGTTCACAAATCTAATGGTTGATTCATTTTGCAAAAAGAAATAATTAAAAAAATGATGTGTAACATGCCTAAAAAATTAGCCCCTGGCCCACACATTTATGTTAGATTACTATAATTTAGTTTCTCGATTCTTCGGATTGATGTAAAATATTGATCAATTATATCTTATCTACCAACTTGTTCTATCTACCAATAATTATATTACTATTACAAAACAGATAGAATTTTAGATTTCTTTGGGTAATTGTAATGTAAACTTTTTAACCTCCCAATTATTACTTTAGAAAATATATATTCAGATTTTATCATTGCTTCATCCTAAAGAAAATGCATTATTTAAAGAAGACAATATAATACTCCAACTGATCATGGGAGTACTGTTGGAAAACTTGTTTCTACAAAAGTTTGAATTAATCATCCAATATTTAGCAATTCAAAACGAAATAATTAAGGAATATTTGAAGATAATATAATACCAACCTTAACCAAATCATTTACGTAGGGTTGAAATATGGCGCACGAGTGTGATTTAATTTCTTGATTAATCTGACTCATGCATTAAAGTGTGGTATGATCTATTTGCAGTAATGCATGAAGAACTATATGAAAGATAAGGCCCACTAATCTCCTTTACATACTTCTGTTTTTTTTTTTTTTTTTTTACGTAACGTTATTTCTTTATGTATTAAGATCGAGCTATATATATATATATATATATATATATAGAGAGAGAGAGAGAGAGAGAGAGAGAGAGAGTTTTAAAATATAGTAAATGGAAAAAGTGAAAGATGCTTAAATACTTGTTGAGTTGGAAAGAGTGGAAGGATTATGGTAATGGATACTCAACACATGCTGCAATGGAAAAAGCAAGAAAGAGGCAATCATCTCTCCCAAGTGTCCTAGATTCCATATCCAACTCTCTAATAATCTCTTCTTAAACTAATTCAAAGCAAACCATATGCATCTTTAAAAATGTTTGTTGACTTCGGGAAAAAGTCCAATTAATTTGTTTCCTGCAGACAAAAGATAAACCTTTAGCTTTACTTTCAAAAATTCATCCTACTCTTCCTTCGTATAAAGCTAAAAGCTTTCAAAAGTTCAGATGTTTAATATTAATGTACTACTTTGATCATTTTCAACCAATAATATTTTAGCCTCACGGCATGGGATACAATTTAAAAACCTTTTCTGAAATTCGACCTAATTAGTAACAAGAAAGTTGTTCGTGATATCCACACTATTCATCATGTCGAAGTTTATCCATTTTATACATGAATTGAAGTGCAAATTTAAAATTACTCGCAAGCGTACGAGTCATATGCAATATAGCGAGGTCGATCTACAGGGAATTGCGTTGCAAAAATCAATTTCTATCTAAACTAATTCTATCTTAACCTAGTTCCAAATTATTTGTGAATTTGAAATTGAAAACAAAACAAATAAAATTAATCAAAAGATAAATGCTAAGGTTTCAGAATTCGCACTTACCAAATCAAAGCACACATCATTATGTTTGTTCATACATCCGAATTTCAATAAAATCCTATGCATGTTCTAATGTTCATAAAATTAACCTATTGAAAGATTCAATGAATCCATCCATTGTACAAATCACAAAACATATCCAACTTAAATCAAAATCATCCAATATATCCGTTTGATTAACGAAAGACAATGGATATTCAATTTAAATCAAAAGATGCAATGTATCTGTCGAATAAAACACAATGAATATCCAACATTTTCACAATTTATAAACAACAATCAATCACAATTTTCTCACATAATTGAATTGAAATGAACATACATTACATTAAAGGTCGGAATTGTACGAACAAAACATAAAGATGTGTAAACAAATCAATGGTGAGGCTTCATCTTCAACCTTAGTTGAAGATTTAGCCTCTCATGATAACAAAATCATAAAGAAACTAAATGAATTCATTAAATTTAAAGAACTTACAAAAGAATTCGAGTTCAAAGTGACAAAATGCCCAGAAAACACAAAAACGACAAAGAACGGCGCCCCTGGGATGCTTCCATTCGTTTACAATGAAAAAAAAAAAGATATTTATAATGTTATTTTAGGGTTTCAACGTTGCTAGGTCAGACGAGTGCGCTCGAGCACACACTAGGTGAGCTCGATTGCACTCGAACATGCACTTTCCACTTTCGATGCAGGCATGTGTGTGCTGATGGCTAAATTAAATGATGGGCGTGGGTGTGCTTGATCGCACTAAATGTGCACTCAAGCATACTACCGTTCGGAATTAGCTAACTCTTGTGAAACATGACTTTATAGATCTTTGAGTTAGCTTTCCAATAACACTAAGATTGCTTCAATCTGAGCTTTGCAGCTTTAGATATGGCCCTTTTAGTGGGACTCGTCGGGTGCGAATCATCCCTCGATCCAAATTTGCTGCCAATGCTCCCTGAAGTGTCTTAAGCCCTAGAATTAATGGAATGAGTTGCATTTTTCCCTTTAAAGGCTTAGATTTCTCTTAGCAACCTACAAAATACTAAAAACAAAGAACTAACACAAAACATCAGAAAACAAGAAAGCTAAAGGCTTAGTAAACATAAATTAAAGAGCCTAAATATGTAATATTTGGCGCTCAACATGGATCATGCAATAGTAATCACTGAGGATCTAAATTTGACCATACATAATTTTGATTTTTCTTTTTCCACCTTAAATTGTAAAGTGACCTTTGTTTTTTTTTTTTTCAAAGGGGGAAAAGGTGAAACCGCCTTAGGTGGTTATTAAATTTTAATAACCACAACCGCTCTACTTAAGTGATTAGGAGTTATTCAAATTAATAACTGGCGGTTTTATAACCGTTATATATGGGCTTTTTGACCTTCTTTGTACCTATTTTTTGATCTTATTTTAAATAATTTTGGGTCAAAGTGTTCCTAAAAAGAACATGTTGTGTTTTGGGTCAGGCCGTGTTCACAATACTTTGAACAAGCCAACATAAAATCATTTACACATACTCAGTTACTCACATAGAACAAGGCAACAAGCCAACATAATGTTCACACAAATCAGATACACGGCCAAATCCACTAATTCAGATACAAATGAAAATGAAAAGAGTCCTAGCACAAACAAACAATAAAAAACATTACAATTACATAAATCCAAACAAACACCAACATTAGGAAATCCAATACAAATTCCAAATCCAAAAAAACACCAACGCTTCAAATTCAAACATAGAAAAATATAAAATCAGTCAGGCATATATATATATATATATAGTGTGATACCCCTAGTTTCTGAGTATTAATTATTCCAAAATCATTTTTTGTAAACCCCAGGAGCGTGCCTTAACCTTAAACCAAGCCTACACTTGAAATTAGCCCTAAAAAACCAAATTAAACTCTCTGGCCCAACGTTTAGTAGGGGACCACACAGAACATTCGACCATGTCCATAGTGCGAACGTTTGGCAGGAGACTACAGCGAACGTTCGTTGACCAAAACTTGATCCACTGGGTATTGACAAAACGTTCCACCTACAACCCTAGAACCACTGTGCAATAGTACACCGAACGTTTGCCCATAATACCGAATGTTCGGTAACAGTCTGAAAAACATTCTTAACCAATTATCTACCTCTACAACATAGGACACACCCCCTCGCCCCTATAAATACCCCCTTCATCCCTCAGCCTCCCTTTACACCAGAAACCCTAACTCTAAAGTGAGAAGAGAGTTTTTAGAGACGAAGAAGGAGGTTTTGGGGGAGATTTTTCTATCTTCAATATAACTCTTGAACTTTCACTAACTTTTCATGTTGTCTTGCTATTATCTTTGCTTTCTTCAAGTTTTTAAAGGTGTCATAAGACTTATAATTGTGAACCATTTTTTCCTTGAAAGAAAAGAGAGTGGTTTTCAAACGTTTTAGAACGCTCACTTATTTCTTGGTTTTCTTGTATATTTTGCTTCACTATGTGTATGAAGTTGTTTAGAGCCTAGGGTGTAGTTTCTAGCATAGTGGCATTAGAATAGAAACCCAGAAACTTGGCATTTTTTACTTTGTCCGAATGTTCTCTAATTTTGGCCAAACGTTCGCCCCCGTGTCCGAAAGTTCACCCTTTGAGCTGAACGTTCACTCAGAGTCTAGAATTCATAAAAATAGGATTTTTGCAACCTTTTAGCTAAATGTATTCAACTAAGATCTGTTGTATATTTAATAAACCCTCTAGCACTACGTATAATGATAGCCATGTTTTGTTGTAGGAGAGATTCGAAATGTTGGATGACTTAAGTGGGCATACGAGATAAGTAAACACTTACAATTGCTTTCCTTAAAAACGTGCGATCTGTCAGCTGACTGAGTACGGGTATGATATGAACATGCCTATTTTTGTATAACTTGGTAACTGTCTCAATAATTAGCTGATAAGATGCATCGTATGACATGGAACACCGGTACATGCGGCATAATGACCATGGGCTTACTATATATACTTGATTCTATGGTTAAATGTGTGTGGACGTGTTATATGGGTCTTGGATCCAATGGTTATTTTGTGACCGACGCAGCCATGATTAGCGGGTCACTACAGGACGTACATTATTAGTAGCTCAAAAACTTGTTATGCAAATTTTAATATACACGCAAGTGCACAAATCGTTTGCAATATAATGTTTTGCAAGTGCGAGGTCAAACCCACAGAGAATTATGCTTTTGAAAGAACAACTTATATCTAAACTAATTTTATCCTAACCTAGTTCCAAAAAGAGTTTGATTTGGGGTTTTTGAAAATAAAAAGATGAAACATAAACTAAATAAAATAAACTAAGAGATAAAATACTAAGGTTTGAGAATCCACACTCACTGAATTAGAACAACATACTTCTATGTTCATCAATATTAATCTAAAGTTCTCATAATTAAAATCTTAGATATGTTTTACTATGCTTCAAACAATTAATCGAAACCATCCCATGTATCCATTCATTGCACAAATCACAAAAGGAATCCAATATCAATTAAATCATCAGATGTATCCGTAAATCACAACAAATATCCAATTTTAATTGAAACAACAAATATATCCGTAGAACAAATCACAAGGGATATCCAATTTTTAGGCAAATAAAATCAAGCAATCAATTATGTGAAATTATCTCAAATCACAAGTGTATCCTTGAATCACAAAAGATATCCAAGAATCATTCTACACATTTGAAAATAAGTAAAATAATTGAAATATTAAATCCAATAAAATCAAATAAATAAAGACTTACATAAAAGTGCTGTTGGTCTTCATTGGTGAGGCTTCATCCCCAACCTTAGTTGGGAATTTAGCTTCACATAAAAATAAAATCTAAACCTAAAGAAAAACTAAACTAAACAGAGAAAAGCTGTGAAATTTTGTTCCCCAAACTTGTCTATTTTTCTTGAAGGCTTAGAGATCTATTTATAGGGCTTAGGAGAGTCCTAGAAGCCCTAGTAATCCTAAAAAATTCGAAGGACTGTTTCCCAGTCAAATTAGGAAGCAATCCCAGTACAAATCAGAATGGGGTTCGTCCAAATTTGGGTTCTTTTATTGCGGGACGATTTTGGTATAGTAAATGTCCGAATTAGGAAAATTATATTTCAAGATAAATTTTATCATTTTGAGTTAGCTTTTTAATACCATTAGTTTTACCTTAATCTGATACTTGAGCGGAAAGTTATGGTCAAAATACTAAGACATGTGCAAAATCTGAAATTTAATCCAATCCGATTTTGACTCTAATTAGAGAAATTCCGATTTAATCATTTCCTTGATTTGGTTAAACTAAACCACATCATCTAGGTCTTTTCAAAGTGTGATTTCTTCCATACTCTGCATTTTTTTCCTTTAAAGGCGCAATTTTTCTTTAGTAACCTACAAAACGCTAAAAACACAAAACTAACACAAAACATTAGATTACGACACATCTAAAGATTAACTAATGCTAATTAAGTCGCCCAAATATGCAATATTTGGCATTCATTAAAAACCCTCAAACTTACATTTTGCTAGTCCCTTAGCAAAACAAAACGAAAAATAAAATGAAAGTAAGAAACATAAATTCTCTTATGTGGGAGAGATGATTGCATTTAGCATATGCAACAAGCCTTTTAAACCCTAGGCATCCCTAGTGGACGAGTGAAGTCTCGTAAGGGCTTAACAGGAATGATACCCATAAACATTGAAGCACTATGTTGTTAACAAAAATGAAGTTTCACACAATCCATGGGTCTTATTCATGAGCAAACTTAAAAAAGACAAACACCATCATCATAATCTAAAGGAAATCCATAATCAAATTATTCAAAAATGGACAATTGAGACATCAGATGTTTTGAAAAGTGCACAATGAAATTAGCATACAATCATGGGGTTTTCAATTTAAACTCAAAACAAGTTCCTCAAAATTTGTAAGAATCTCTATCAGATTAAACAACCAAGGCAGATAAACATTTTTCTTCTTTTCCTAACTTTTTTTTTTTTTTCTTTGGTAAGCTATGTAATGACTCCTTTAAGCTTTCTAATTGACCCATGTAACAAATGTTAGGCCAGTGATTTCCAAATCAAATGGATTTAGGACACTAGGTGTAGAACATCCCTAAGGACTTATTAACTCAAGTCAAAAAGGCTACGAAGCCAAATTAGCCATACCATCAATCAACTTAAACTTTACACCTTTTGACGCGAACACTCAATGCTTAATAGGGCAAGATGTCTGGTTACTCAGTGAAAAACTCAAAAAGATCTTTTTTTTTTTTTTTTTTTTTTTTTTTTTTTTTTTAATTTTTAATCTTGTAAGCCAAGGTCATTCATCAATAGGTCATCCAACAAATCTCAAAATGAACATGATTAAGCTCAAACATCATACCTCACAAAATACATGTTAATGTGCACATAAAATTTATCTCAAAGCAAATGAAATCTCTTTTATCCAAAAATAAGTCAAATGACTCAGACTCCTAATGACATAATGATGTGTTCAACCCTTTAAACAAGTTAATGAAATGCAAACCATAGTCACAGTTTAACTCAAACTTGATAACAACATAGCACAACTTTTTTTTTTCAAAATTTTGTTAGCACAAAAAGATAAATAAAATAAACTAACTATAAACAAAGAAAAACAAATAAAAACAAACAGACAGAGTGTCGTTCCATACCCCCAAACTTGGAAGGATGTTTCGCCATCTTATGTAAACTTGCTTTCTTTGAATGATCTTTTTAGGGATGTGGTTCCTAGATTTGCGCTCTTGTGAGCAAAAGTCCTTGAGTATCTTGACATAAGATGGCTCTTTGAGACATTCAGGTGATGAAGCTTTGGATTCTTGATGTGTCGTAAGAGGGACAATGATACATGCAGGAACTTTAGTACTCACTTTCATGTCACTGGACTGATCAGAATTTGTTGGGGGCTCATTGTTCTCTAGATGCTCAACTTGCTCCTCATTTTCTTCCTCCTCAATGTTATCCACAATTTCCTCACTCTCAAGCGTTGTGGTGGCTTGGACATGCTCATCAAAAGACTTGCTAGCTGTTTCCTTATTAAATATGCTCACGTAGTGTCTAATGAATCGACATTTGCTTTGGTGGTGAGTAGGATTATAACAATATCCACATGTCTTAGATGGTATGTCACCATTCTTAAACGGGGCATAGACAAACCTAGCTTCCATGACTTGGGCTGCTCTCCTGTAGTAACCAAAATAATTAACTAAGCTTAGGTAGCTTAGTTATAGCGTTAAGATGAACTTTGGGTCACTAGGATTAGTTAGAAGGGTATTTTGGAAATTTTAGACGTTTGGAACGGACGCCTAGGGTTGCCGGGCGTACGCTCCTATTTTTAGTGCGGACGTACGCGGGGGAACCACCGGACATACGCTGACAATAGTACGCCGTACTCTCCAAATAGTACACGGACGTACGCCCCAATAGTACAGGACGTATGCTACTTTTGGACTACCCCTTGGATAATACTTGGATCGTACGCTACAACCTTTGGACCACTATGTAAACAGTACCAGACGTACACCCCAATAGTACTGGACGTCCGCTACTTTTCAAAGAAGTTGGTAGCGCCCTCTACAATAAATTCCCCCTACCCCCTTCAGTTTTACACGCCCTATTCACTTCCTAACTCGCCCCTAGGCTCTGCGAAAATCTCTCCTTGTGAGTGTGTTTTGTGTGAGGTTTGTGAGTTCGGTGCTATTGGAGAGGAGGTTCTCGAAGTTTCCCTTCAAGGAGGTAATACCCTTAAGCCTAGCTCGTTTTTACGTCGTTATGCTGCTTAAATGTTGTCTTAAGTTACTAGTTTTAGTTCTAGCTAGGTTGCGTCTTAAATCTTGATAATGTTAGCATTTGACTTGGTTTAACATGATTTCGTATGCATTGAGGTTTCATTTTGAGTTAGGAGACCTTAGATAGCCTTTTGGTAACCTTAGAAATTAGCCTTTTGCAATTTGTTTTATTGCTGTTACTAATAAAAAATAAATAAAATAAAATAAAATCTTTTTTGTTTGTTTTTTATTTATGTTTTGCAGCTTTTGCACATCATTCTGCCGCAACCCCGTCGGGATGCACCCAACAGCCGTCCGGACGCCCTTGCTCCACAGATTGCACCAAGATGGATTAGTACCTGAATTTGCCAAATTTAATTTTGGTCCGTTTTGTGAGTTTTTAAGTTTTAGTTTTAATTCTTGGGTGTTTTTGTTTAGTTTTATGTTTTTGTGTTAGTTTTCATTTTTGTTTATTTTATTTCTTTTAAAAAAAATGGTTAATCTTTTATGCGGGATATTTGCATGCTAAAGAGTGAGGGTGAAGCATGGATTTTCCGTGTGATGATTTTAATAATTTTTATGTACAAAATGCTTCTCCTAGTTGTAGGACACTAGCTCCTACTAACTACCCTCATAATTTTCACTCACATAAACCATGTCCATTTTGTTTCAGTCCATATCATGATGTTAACAATTGTCCACCATTTAGACAATTTTGTGAACAAAGGAGCACCAAATCCTCCAGCCCAAGGTTTAAATCAAATTTCAATTTTTATAAGTTGGACTGGAACAACCATTCTATTGATTGGGTGCAACATGATTCCACCAGTGGTGGGGAACATTTTCCAACTCCTCACATCGATGACTTAGAAGGGAGAACAAACCAACTCATGGAGGCTAGATTTGCCCATGCCCTGTTTTATCGCACTTACGCACTACCTAAGTCATGTTCATATTGTTTTAATGCTTCTCACCATTCAAGCAAATGTCCATTCATTCGATACTACGTGAGCATAATTAATAAGGATGATGCTAGGAAGCCTTATCATGAGCATATCAAAGCTTATTTTTCCACCACACTTGGGAGTGAGGAAATTATGGATAACAATGAGGAGGAAGAAAAGGAAGAGCAAGTTAAGCACCCAAAAAACAATGAGTCCCCAGCAGATCCTAATCTGTCTAATGACAAGGAAGTGAGTACTAAAGCTCCTACCTACATCACCGT
This sequence comes from Corylus avellana, assembly GCF_965113065.1. NCBI lineage: Eukaryota > Viridiplantae > Streptophyta > Magnoliopsida > Fagales > Betulaceae > Corylus > Corylus avellana. Next base: position 16,197,601 of record NC_142493.1, read on the forward strand.
CCCTCTTGAGACACATCAAGAACCCAAAACTTCATCTCCTGAATGTCTCAAAGAGCCATCTTATGTCAAGATACTCAAGGACTTATGCACACAAGTGCGCAAATCTAGGAACCACTTTCCTAAGAAGATCGAGTTATCAAAATTTTCACAAAAATGGTTTTGATTAACTTTTAGAAGCATAGTAAAGCATACATAGGATTTTATTTGTGAGAACTTTGGATTAATATTGATGAACATGGAGTATGTTGTTATGATTCGGTGAGTGTGGATTCCAAACCCATAGTGTTTTCCTTTTGTTTCACTTTAATTAGTTTAAGTTTTATCTTTTAATTTTCAAAACTCAAAATCTAACCTTTTTTCGGAACTAGGTTAGGATTTAATTAGCTTAGGTATAATTTGCTTTTCAAAACACAATTCCCTGTGGAATCGACCTTGCACTTGCAGCCCTTTTATTGCAAACGATTCATGCACTTGCGAGTATATTAAAATTTCCACAACAATATATATATATAGTCATCTAACTGTATTCAAAATATTGAAAACAAACATAATTGGTCTCAAATTTCATGCCTTATAAATATGTGCCAGTGTGCTCATGTTAAATCAAATTGAAACAAGAAGCATATCATGTTGTCAAAAGTAAGTAGCAAGACTCAAATTTCCTAGTCAAATGATCATGTGTTCATAACTTTAAGCCCACCAATGAAATTCAAATTAAAATTAAAGCTCAACCAGCATAACAAAAATATTGGACAGTGTTATTTTTTTCCATACCCTCAAACTTGAATCACACATTGTCTCCAATGTGTATATAGAACTGAAAAACAAGAACTAGATGATACAAATACCTGAATGAGCAGATGTGGGGCATATCATACCCCCAAACTTGAGTGCAAAAACACATGTCTTGAAAAAGAAAGTGATTCTCCAACCAAGAAAACAATCCAATGCACATATTGTTGTCAAAATATAATCAAACTATAAAAATGAAACAGCAATAGAAAGATAAAATCTAGAAAGAGATCATATACCCTAGCTTGATGGAGGACTCGAGCGCACATGACCTACACTCGATCCTATGAATCTGACTCATCTAGTCAAAATATAAGGGATCCGTCAAGTCAACGGGATCTACATCCTTGATGTGCTCAGTGCTCTCTGCCCTTGAAGCACCAATATTTTCTTCTCATCCGGGAAGGGGTCATGAATTGGAACAAAATGAGGAGAATACTCAGGAAATTTCTCTACCTCGATGATCTCTTTGTACACTCCAACACACCTAACAGACTACTCTCCTGGTCTCTTGGCAAGTCATAAGCAATAATGATCGGGAGAGTGTCATCTGTCCCTAAAAAGGAAGACTTGGGATTATCTAGAATTGGCTCCAGCTCAAGTTCTGGTGAAGGCTCAAGGGAAGGCAAGTGAGGAATACTTACGGGTATGGGCTCACTAGGTTCTATCCAAAGTGGAAGGTCCATAGTGCAAGTAGTATCAAGCGAGGGGATGACCTTGTCAATATACTTCTCTTTATCGAAGTCATTGAACCCAAATTGAGTCGGACAAGCTTCTAAGTGGTCCTCCAATAGATTTGGAATTGTAGGAGGCTCAATTTGCTTGTCTTCTTGCTCCTTGTCGTCAACTAATATCCCACTCATATCAATATCTTTAGCTCGCTTTTGAGTGTTCGCCACCAATCTACTGAGAGTAGCCAACACTTTCTCCTCAAACCAGGAGAATACCTAGAAGGCGGTGGAGCTGATTAATATTGAGGGGGGTAATACGGTTGATCATTGAAATGTGGATATGATTGATGGTGCAGTTCATGAAATTGTGGAGCATAATTTCTAGGAGCTTGAGCTTGCCACGAGAGATTAGAATGGCTACTCCATGCTGGGTTATAGGAATCCGAATAAGGGTCATTCCTCGATCTAGAAAACGGTGTGTTCATATGCTCATAAGAATAATTAGAAAATTTTTCAGTAGTAGAACAATCTCCAACATGGTGATAAGGCCTATAGCAATATATACATGGTTCATGGGGTGTTGGAACATGGTCCATGTCGTATAGTGGTAAGCATTCCTGCCTGTTACGCGGGTGACCCAAGTTCGATCCCCGGCAACGGCGCCAAAAATTGATGTGGTCTTTTTATGTGCAAAAATATCAATAATAAAAATAAATGGTAATTACCTTTTCCTCTATCAACTATACCGCGATAAGTGTTGAATGTTACACATTCTAGCCCCTTTTTTTTTTTTTTTTTTTTTTTTTTTTCTAATTAAAAGAGGGGGGAGGGGCGACCAGTGTAGATTTCCCCCCCTGGGCGTGACCATAGGGGCCCCCCCTCGCCATGGAATGTCCGGTTTGAGCCATAGCTACTGCCTAAGCGGCGAGCCCGTCACCACAGCCCCACAAAGGTGCGAGTTGGTAAAGCCCAGAGTTGAGCACGCACTACTACCGCAAGCGGGTTCGAACTCGTGCCCCTGGAGGGGGGGATTTACCCGGCTGCTTTACCATCTCGACTACCACCTTGGTGGTCACATTCTAGCCCCTTAATTCACATATGTTAAGCTCTTAGTTTTGTTATAGTTTGATGTTTTGCTTTATTTTTGTGTTTTCTTGTAGTTTTGAGAATTTTGAAGAAAATCAAGCGTTTCTGGCAAGTTCCACACTTAAAAGACATTTTTGGGAAAAGCTGAAAGTTAGGATCGATCGCAGGCAGCAATAGGCTCGAGCGAATCTGCGCTTGAGCGCATGTCAACTAGGATCAAGTGCATTAGCGCTCGATCACACATGCAACAAGATCAAGCGAAACTGCACTCGAGCGCCCAAGGCAAGGATTGATTGCAGGCATGCGATCGAGCGCACCCTCCTGCGATCAAGCACAGTCATGCGCTGGGCAGCCATGGATACGGTTTCACATGATTTCAAACTCTAAAAAACCAATTCCAACTCGATTTGTGAGTTGATTGGTTGTACAAGAACATCTAGGGTTGTTCCCAAGCTTATAAATAGACCCTCTATTCCTCCAAATAAAGGGAGGAGAAGCAGACACAAGCTCAGGATAAAGAACTGAAGGCTAGATCAATAAGAGTTTTGGGTTTTTCATCTCTTCCCATTTATTTTGTTATGTAGCTAGTATTTTAGTTAGGGCTAGATTGAAGCCCTAATCATGTCTCTTTAGGATTGCAATATTGGCGATTTTGCTACAATTATATTTTGGATATTTAACTTGATTATTTCCTGTTTATGAATGTGATTGACAAACATATGCATGTGTTTGGATTTGTTATTTGTTATTTGTGTCAATTTGGATGACCTAGTCCTGGGCATAATAGAGTGTCAAAAGAACCCCATCATAGGTTATTGGATTAATCAACATGGTGAACCGGGAGAGTAGATACCATACCTTAGGCTTCTTGTGGTTGTGAATTTTCATAGATTTATGCTTTCTTGAAAAACAACTTAGTGTAATGCTAAATCCTTTAAGAGAGAAAAGAATTAGAGTAGATACCATGCCTAAGTCATTGCTTAGAGAAATCAATAGCTTAAGGAGTAGATACTATGCCCTTAGGTTGGCAAACATTAGGTATCTTGATATAACTAGAACGATTGCATATTGTTTATCTTATTTGAGTATGGTTAGCGGTGGATATCAAAACCCTACCCTTTTTAGTCTTGGTGTTTTTAGTTAATCTTTTATTTTATTTCATTAGTTTAATTCAATATGTGACAATTTATTTAATTTTGTTAATTAAATAGGAAATTACATTCTAAGCATAATTTCACAATTCTAGTGGGAATGATCTCGTATTTGCCTGCTATACTATCATTTTGATCTTATGCACTTGCGAGTAAAATGTATCGAATATTTGCCTATTAATTTAGGTGAGTATTTGGCACAAAAAGTTTTTGGCGCCATTGTCGATGATTGTTTTAAATTGTATTTAGAATTTATTTTCCTTTAGTTTATTTAATTCTTTTTAAATTTCATTTTTTTTTTATGTTGTTTTCTCTATTTTAGTTTAATTCTGTTAATTTTTTTTTTTTTTTTGTTTCCTTTATGTTCTGTCCACAAGTATGTTCTATTCGGCAACAGTGCGATCGAGCGCATCACTACCAAATAGAAGTACTAATGCTTCTGTGTGTTTCTATGTTGCGGAAGTACGCGCAAGCGCCTATTCTAGGGTGATCGAGCACACAGCCAGACAGCAGTACTGAAGCTACTGTAATTTCAATTATGTTTTATTTTTTTATTATTATTTTTTCTGTTTAAATTATTTTTTTATTATTTATTTCTGTATTATGTTTTTTTGTATTTTTTTTTTGTTTTTCATTAATTTTCGTTTCTGTTTTATTTAAATTTCATTCTAATCTTTTCTATTTTCTATTGCCAAAATTCTGTTTTTGTTTCTGTTCTGTAGCAGTGCGATCGAGCACATAGGCAAGTGCGATCGAGCGCACCACTACCAAACAGCAACACTGAAGTTGCTGTAGCCACTGTTCTATTTTCGCCCGCAGCAGTGCGATCGATCGCATGCCCTCAGCGATCAAGCACACTTCCAGACAGCAGTACTGAAGCTGTTGTAAATTTTGAAATTGATTGGTTTCTTTTTCATGCAGGGTTGTCCAAGGCTTCATCTTCAGGCCATTTAGACAAGTGATCTTGCAAGTTTGGGGGTATGCTATTGGCCCTACTTAGCCCAACTAGTTTTCTCACCAGAATAGTAGCATTGAAGCTACTACCAAACAGTCTGACTGGAGACGGCAAACTTAGCACTCTTGGGAGGCACCCCATTCCATGACAAGTGTTTTTTTCCATTCAAGTTTGGGGGTATGCTACGAGCCATACCTAGTCCAACCTGTTTTCTCATCTCTCGGGTATGATCTTTCCATTTTTTCTACACATTTAGGACAATGTGGAATTCAAGTTTGGGGATATGAGACACACACACACACACACACTTTGTCCAAAAATTTTAAAAGGTCCAAAATTTTAATATTTTTGAAATTGCATGTTCATATTATTCCTCAGAGTTCGGTTGATCTAGAAAATATGATTTGAATTTCATTGGTGAGCTTAAAATGTTGAACACATGATCTGATGGTTAGAATTTCTAAAGTCTTGTTACTAACTTTTAGCATTTGAGAATTTACTTGTTTTAATTATAAAAGCCACAACCATATTAACACATAATTAGTGAGGTATGACATGTGAATCTGATTGTGTATGTTTTGAATATTTTGGGTGAAGTTGGGAGACTTGTCGGATGGATACTTTGGCATATAAAAAAAAAATAATAAAAAAAAAAAGTTGATCATTGTGAGATTTTCACTAAGTAACTGGACCTCTTGCCTCATCAAGTAATAAGTGTTCACGTTAAAAGGTGAAAATTTTGATTTGGTTAAATTTCATGGTTAGCGATGGATATCAAAACCCTACCCTTTTTAGTCTTGGTGTTTTTAGTTAATCTTTTATTTTATTTCATTCAGTATGTGACAATTTATTTAATTTCACTAATTAAATAGGAAATTACATTCTAAGCATAATTTCACAATCCTCGTGGGAATGATCTCGTATTTGCCTACTATACTATCGTTTTGATCTTGTGCACTTGCGAGTAAAACGTACCGAATATTCGCCTATTAATTTAGGTGGGTATTTGGCACAACATAACACATTGTCAATTTCCCCCCATGAATTGCTAACTTTACTGCCCGACCCAATCAGACTTCCATTTTCTTCCAAAAACCCCCTTCATCTGTCAACCACGTTAAATTGGATGGAATATTCTCTTTTAGATGTTAAATCTCCTTAAAAGATAGAAATACCCCTAAATAAAAAAATTTAAACAAAAAATATAAATATATAAATTAATTTGTTTTTTTTTTCTTAAAAAAAAGAAAAAAAAAAAAAGAAAGAAAGGAAAATAGCCCCTTGGGGGAGGAGGGCATGGCCAATGAGCCACCTCAAGAGGTGGCTAGGGGTGGCTCGCCGCAACCCCCCGGCCACCCTAGGGTGGCTCGCGTGACACCCCTAGGCCATGGGGGTGGCCGGGCACCACCCCCCAGCCACCTCTAGGGTTGCTGGGGTGGCGCGCGACCAACCGCCAACTAGGTTCGGGCCACCCCAAGGGCGGCTGGGGTGGCCCCTCGCCACCCTCATGGGCTGCGGGTGGCAGTGAGCTACCCCTAGCCACCTCTGGGGGTGGCTCGCTGGCCACCCCCCCCCCCCCTTCAAATTTTTTTTTTTTTAATAAAAAATAACTTTTATATTTTTAATTCAAAATAACATATATCGTCATTCTATTGGTGATGACGTGATATACTATTAGAATCTGTCAAGTATTTTGATAGAATTTGATTACAAGGACAAATTGTTATTTTGACATATCCTCGGTAATCTCTGAATTATTATTATTTTTTATATCACACAGATGGATTTTTAATTTTGGACAACCATATGGGCTGATTTTTCTTTTATATTTTTTTTAATTTAAATATTTTTTAACTATTTTTTATATTCATTTTTTAATAAATTAAATTATAAGTGTTTTTTTTTTAATTTTAATATATTTATATTTTTTGAAACTAGTACTCATACGTTATATATATATATATATATATATATATATATATATATATATATATATATATTAAGGGCATTATATGTAATTTTTGTGCATAAAGTTAGGGTATTTGAGTCATTTCAAGTTTTTTAACGTGGTTGACTGACAGAATAGGGGGTTTTGGAAAAAAAATGGTAGTCTGATAGGGTCGAGCAATAAGGTTGGCAATTCATGGGGGGAAATTGACAATGTGTTATAGTTGATGGAGGAAAATGTTACCCCTAAAAATAACCACTTGCAATAAAACGAATCCTTGTAGGATATGGCTATATTGAGAGTGTCGAACCTCAAGGATTGCACAAGTGGTGTTATTAAGCTTTTTAAGATCAAATATAACTCAATTTAAAGAAAGTTAATTGTTTTCTAAAAATAAACGCATAAAAGTAAAGGTAAAGATAAATAGTAATGATGAGAGAAAGAATAGGAGGTTGATTTCACTACTAATTGCATAGCAATGGTCAATCATAAATTAACAAGGAAAATTCATACTATGCATGATATAGGGCTCGTCTCACTTGGGTAGTCAAGAAAATACCATAATTAAGAGATAAGTATAATCCATCTTCGGTTTGCAAGGACCGACTTCCCTAGGTACGGACTGTCAAATCGCTTAATCAGTTACACGCAATCAAAGGATAAGCATAACTCATCTTCGTGCTGTACGAATTGTCTACCTAAATTACATTAAGCTAGGGTGTAGAGTAATTCGCCTTCCCTAGGCATGGCCTATCAAACCCTCTTGATCATGTATAAATTAAAACCGTTATATAACAATCATTCATATAATCACAAAAAAAAAAAAATGAAGGATTGAGTTCAATCAGGATAAAAAGCTTTCTATGACAAGAGAAGAATTTCACAATGATTGAATATAAACTTTAAAACCAAATCTCTAAGTTATACAATCATCATGCCTATAGAAAATTCCTAAATTAAAAATATAATTAAATCATTGTTACTTGGAAAGGGCTACATCAAGATCCTGTTACAAGTTTAGCGGCTCATGGTGGTGTAAGAATGGCCTCTTGCCATGTTCATCTTCTGTTCAACTCTTCAAACCTCCGAGATGATATTTTCTGTCTAAAACTAAGCACATCTCTCTTCAAGGCTTAGAGGCATATTTATAGGGTGTAAAACAAACCCTAGAAGGCCTAGGAATCCTAGAAAAATCGTACTTCAGTCTCCTAGTTAAATAAGGAAGTAATCCTGGTAAAAATCGAAATAGGATTCGTTCATATTTGCGTTCTTATATTGCAGGATGCTTTTGACATAGCAAATGTCCAAATTAGGAAACTCTTACTTCACAATGATTTGTATTATTTTAAGTTAGCCTTCCATTGCCACTAGTTTCACGTCAATATGATATTTGAACAGAAAGTTATGGTCACAATATTAAGACATGTGCAGAATCTGAAATTTAATCCAATCCGATTTTAACTCCATTTAGAGAAATTCTGATTTAATCCTTTCCGTAATTTGATTAAACTTAACCACATCATTGTTGTGCAAAATATTACTTAAATTAATAGATAATAATTGTACGTTTTACCTGCAAGTGCACAATGTCAACATAGTAGTATATGGTGCAAGTATAGGATCATTCCCACGAGGATTGCTGAATTTATGTTTAAAAATAGATTCCTTAAGCAAAACAAAGATTGATCGTTGAGGTGATCATAAAAAAGGGTAGAGCTTTGATATCCACCACTAATTATATTTAGCTAATATAACAATATGCCAATGCTTTGATCAAGTTATGCATATCTAATGTTTGTCAATCTTAGGGCATAGCGTATACTCCTAAGGCTATAGATTTCCCTAAGCAACAAGTTAGACATGGCGTATACTCTAACTCTTTTCATTCCTAAGGGATTTAGCATGATTTATACTAAGTTGTTCCTTAGGAAGGCATATGTTCTATGGAAATTGACAAACACATGAGGCCTAAGGCATGTCATATACTCCTGGTTCCCCATGTTGATTAACCCAAGAACCCGGTGTGGATTTCTTTTGTTACTTATGTTAAACCCAGGACTCGACCATCCAAATTGATTTAACTAACTAGTCCGTACCACGTGCATATGTTGATCAGGCACACACATATGAGGAATTCATGCAAGCAGGTATTAATCAAGTTAAATAGCACAACAAGATCATCACAAAGGCGCCAATATTGAAATATTAACAAAACATAACTAGGGCTTCAATCAAGCCTTACTAATTAAATTAGTTACACATAAAGTTGATGTTAAACATCTTCATAAAAGAAAAGAAAAGAAAGGAAAAGAATAAACCTGAGACTTGAACTTTAAGAGCTCCTATTCTTCTCCTTCCCAAGTCTCTCCATTCTAGAGGCTTAAGGGTTTATTTATAGGCTTTAGAAGTCCTAGACAAAATAGTAAACCTAGGGATTTCGTAGGGTTTTGAGACCAATTACAAATTGGAGTTGGAAAACCCTAATATGAAAAGAATGTCAATCTAGCCGCCACTTGATAAGTCTCCTGCGCATGGGTGCGCTCGATCGCAAGTCTGCGATCGATCCTTCTTCTAGCATGCGCTCGATCTCTCCTGGCCTGCTTGATTCTGTGCCCTCTCGGGTATTGCGCTCGATCGCAGGTACCTTGCGTTGATCGCAGTACCAGGGAGCTCCAATTGTCTTCATCTTCTCTTTTGAGCTCAAATCACCTAGTTTTACTTCATTTTCTTCCAAAAGACTGTAAAAGTATGAAAAACACAAATTGAATTAAAATGGCCCAATTAATTAAATCCCAATGATTAAAACATGCAAGTTAAGGGTTGAAAATATGAATATTTTAGCACTTATCGATCATATAGGTCATCTATTATGATTGGTTAGGCTTAACCACATCTTCTATATCTTCTCAAAGTGTGCTTTAAGCCCAAAATCAATGAAATTTATTGCATCTTTATTAAAACCTGAAAAACAATAAAACAAAACAAAATCAAATAAGTAAAAATGCTAAGGAATTAGCATATGCGAGTTAAGGGGTTTGAATGTGCAATAATTTGCGCTTATCAGAACTGCAATACAATGTTGATGCCCTGACCATTGTATGTTACCGTCCATAACACTTGCAGCCTGACTGAGTTCGAGCTTGGTTGACCCACGCTACTAATGATGTATGTTTGTGATGAATATGTGGTTTTATTCATTAAATCATTTTGAGCATATGACATATATCATCTTTTACATGCCTATTACCTATAGTTCATCGTACATGTGAAAGGTCCTAGGATTACATTGAATATGGCTAAAGGTGTGAGTAACGTGGTTATCACACAAAGTCTTAGTCCATAATCTTTGTTTCCTTAAAGGTATAAGGTTTGTAGTCGGTAAATGGAACTAAGCATTCCATTTTGAGTAAGACTATTACACATCGAATCTTGGTGATCTACCTTTATCAAGCGAAGCGGTGACTTTGGGATTGATGTGTAGTGTGCTGAGTCCCTAAGGCACAGAACGGACCAAGGAGTTTTCTTTTCATAAAATAATGTATATTGAGAAAAGATAATAAACTCGTTAATAGGCTTTTTGGGACTTTGATTCTAAATTATGAGAAGTTCGTGAACTCAGATGTAAAAGTGTTGATTACTTAGATGTATCTAAGAGTGAGACCTATCGTCAGTCAATAGTGCTTAGTACGTTAGATAATCACATCTAAACATTGTGGAAACATCGGCTTCAAGAATAAATCCAAATCTTTTGTCAGGTAGACAAAGAGATAAAATTTTTTCCCTTAAGATAGATTTTATGGATATTATTCTCAAGTCTCTAACCATAGCATTTTTGGTTGGTATACCAAAATATATATGTGATTTTCATATTATGAGAATAACGTAAAGTCAGTGACTCAAGGAAAAGATGTAGAGAATTAAGTGGCAATATCCTTAGCCTTAATTCTGCTAAGAAAGATTTCATGGAGGGATCACAAGTCATCATTAAGTCAAATGAATTAATTGTTTTAAACAAAAATATTTATTGGAGTGCAGCACAATTATTTAGTAGAATTAATTGTGATTAAAATATTATCGTGTAACGAATGTGAGGAGAACATGATTACAGAAATATTTAAGCGAATAATCATTTTTTCCTTTAGTCCCTCACCAAACTGATATATATATTAACCATTTAAAAGGCTTTCTTATTTGTTTGGGCTATGTGTAGTATTTATTTAAAACATGGCCTAGAGAATATATTTAAGGATGGGCTTTGGATAAAATCCATGAGCCTTAAATAAAGTATGATGGCATAAGGCTAGGGATTTTTCCCAGGCCCCATGCATTGGGCATGTGAGGAAAGGCCTGGGATCCAACTCCCAAGGCAAGGGAGATGCATGGCCCAGAGAGTATTCTCCCTAGACCATGCGGCAATGCATGGTGGCTAGGGTTTCAACCCTAGCTGTCCATGCTAGTCCTAGTATGACTAGGACTCCTCCTTTTGCTCCTTGTCCCACATTGCTAATATTTGAAAATTCTCTCCCCTGCTAAGCTTATAAATAGAGAAGAGCCTAAGGCTTTCAGATCATTCAATCAAGTTATCTTGATACATAGTTTTCATACGCTCTCTGAAAATTATATTAGTTCTTTGTGTTAACCCACGAAGAACAATCAGTCATTGGTGAGAAGATCTAGAGGTTACAATCTTTCGTATTCTTGAAGAACAAAAAGAAAAGTTTTTTTGTTCAAACCCAGGCATGGCCGTTGATCTTCAAAGTAAGTTGTTCTTGCTTTTGCTATTTTATTGAAATAGAAAACCGTTCTTCATGTATTCTTCATAAAGTTTTTTCTTGGGCATGAGAATATGATTCCTTTTCACTGCGCAAATTTTTGTTTTGCATACGTATTCCCAATAGTATGCCATGTAGTGACCCGCCAATTAAGGCTGCATCAGTCACAAAACAACCATTGGATCCAAGGCCCATTTGACCATAAAGTTAACATGTATAGTAAGCTCATGGCTACTATCCCGCTTGTACTCGTGTACCATATGATACGAAACAATTAATCTTATCCGTCTTTTACATGCATGCTCTTACAAATCTCATCATGTTCATTATTTTGTTTAAGCAGCACATTTTCACAAATGTAGAGTTCATAGAATATCAAAATGTATTTCATGAGAGTTGTAAAAATGCATGTTTGGTACACAAAATAATCGTGCAATGCGGAAAAAAAAAATACAGCTAGTATCATGTGAGTTTGTATTTACCTGGTTCGTATAGATCTTCCAAGAATCCCTTTGGTGGTTCAAAACTCTCCAAATCTGTGAAAAGCCTAATATTAGTTCTACTTTCGAGTTAAAACAAACTCTAGTCCTAAAACTTAAAACAGGGGTTGTTGCTTGAACGTTTGGTTAAATTGATCGAATGTTCGGTAAAACAAGCTTTGGTGAACGTTCGGGCTCGAGGCCGGATGCTCAAAATAACATCAAAATGCAACAAGAAATATGCTAAACAATAAAGATACGGTAATCATGCTAAAATCAAGATTAAAACTTAGAAAGGCAATATAATCCTTAAAAATTCCAACCAAACCATAGGATAAAATCTAAGCAGAGTAACAACTGAATGAAGCATGAAGTAGGTCAAGAAGATTACCTCTTTTGAGCAAAACCTCCAAGAAAAGCTCTCATCCTCTCTCAAAACTCACCAAACACTCAAACAAGGTCTCTCTAGGGCTCAGAAGGGAAAATGAAGTTTAAAGGGTCGTGGGATAGGGTTTATATAGGATTAGAAAAGCTGGGGCTGCTGTTGTGACAGTCTACAGTGCACTGAACATTCGGTGGTCCGTGGCCGAAAGTTTGGTTTACTGTGTGTACAGTGTATCAGGTCTGCAGGTGTACGTTTGGTCATTACCCACTGCGTCAAAGTTGGGGCAACGAACATTCGGTGTGGTCCCCCTGCGAACGTTCGGTGTACTATCAGCGGTTTCTTGGTTTTGGTCGTGAATGTTTGGTGGTCTTTCTAGCAAACATTCTGCTGAGAAGGGGTAATATCTCGGGTAGATCATACTGTTGAACTATCACTGTTACTCTATATCTTATGCATATATCATATATTTATATCACCTTACAGAAAACTGTCATGATGGAACTGTTGCATACTTTACAAAATAGAGTTCTTCACTAAACTGGCATGGGTATTATCTGCGTTAACATTCACTAAGTCTTTAGACTTACTCCCTTTATTTTATATTTTTCCCCTTCATTACGAATAATTGAGCGGTTTAGCTAGCGTAGATGAGGATGCTTACGGACTGGACATGGGTGATTGTGTACCTGATCCGAGTCATTTTTGGGGATATGGACTCAATTTGATTGAAGTCCATGTGGGATGACAGAAGAACTACCCGATCAGACATAATCGAGATTATTATCTCTTTAGCATTGCTTAAACTTAGGATTTGATTTATTGATCTTTTGTAAGACAATTATATTATGGGATGTAACCTTTTATTTTGATGATGGTCTGATGACCGGTACATTTGGTGACTACTTTTATACTATGAGCAATTATGTTTACTCTGGTGTATGAATGTGTGATTGCTTTATTATTACTCTCTATTACTACAGTTTAGAAAGTCTTCCACTAAGGTCTCTCGCTTATGAGAGGTTGTGATCTCTGAGTCTTGTCCAATGAGGGATAGGACTGGGAGATGAACCATGGGGTTAATTACCAGTTAATTGATTTGCCCATCGAGGTTGTTACATTTGGTATGAGAGCCTTATGCTCTAAAAGGACTATAGGATAAGAGGAAAGAGAGAACCTAGGCTATGATCACATTGGAGTATAGGATAGACAAGCTACTAGGACGTAGCATTTAGGATGGTCGTTCTGTTCTTGACGAGACGGCTTTAACTCTGCTCTTCATTGCAGAGAATGCCGCCCTGAAGGAACACAGCAACCGTACTAACGCATTAGAAATTGGAAGTCCTGAGGACAATGTTCACCCCGAGCCTATGGACATTCTGGTCTACGAAGCAGTGCCCCCGAGAAGCCAAGTGATGGATGCGATTGGTCAGCTAATGTCAGCTCTAAACTGAGATAGGATTGCAAGGTAGCTGATAAGTGCCAAATATTGCATATTTGGACCCCTTTATTTATATTAGTTAATCTTTTAGCCGTGTCGTTATTTAATGTTTTGTATTAGCTTTGTGTTTTTAGTGTTTTATAGGTTGTTAAAGAGAAACTACATCTTTAAAGAGAAACTGCATCTTTAAAGGGAAAACTGCAAAATTTGGAAGAAAGCACACTTTGAGAATATCTAAATGATGTGGTTAAGTTTAACCCAATCAAGGAAAGGATTAAAGTGAAATTTCTCTAATCTGAGTCAAAATCGGATTGGATTCAAAATCAGATTCTGTATATGTCTCAGTATTTTAACCATAACTGTTTTTCTCAAATATCGGATTGAGATGATTTTAGCGGCATTGGAAAGATAACGCAAAATTATATAAGTAGTTGTGAAATAGGATTTTCCTGATTCGGACGGTTACTATGCCAAAATTTCCCCGTAATAAAAGGACACAAAACTAGACGAATCTTATTCCGATTTCAAATTTCTATTTTGACTGGGAGATAGACTTTTGAATTATCTAGGTTTAATAGGGCTTGTAGGACTTCCCTAAGCCTATAAATAGACCTCTTTGCATTCAAGAAAATATACCAGTCTAGAGAGCAAAATTCTACAGCTTTTCTCTTTAGTTTAGTTTTTCTTTAGGTTTAGGTTTAGATTATATTTTTATGTGGAGCTAAATTTTCAACTAAGGTTATGGATGAAGCCTCATTGATGAAGAACGACATCACTTTTATGTAAGTCTTTATTTATCTGATTTTATTGAGTTTTATATTTCAATTGTTTTACTTCTTTTCAATTGTATTGAATGATTCTTGGATATATTTTGTGATTCAAGGATACACTGGATGATTTGATATAATTCAGTACAATTGATTGCTTGATTTTATTTATCTAAAAATTGGATATTCCTTGTAATTTGTTCTATGGATACATTAGGTGTTTCAATTAAAATTGGATATTTTTTATGATTTACAGATACATTTGATGATTTAATTGATATTGGATTCCTTTTGTGATTTGTGCAATGAATTGATACATGGGATGGTTTTGATTAACTGTTGATGCATAGTAAAACATAGGGGGAACTTCACTTACCCCCCTTTACTTTCGCGCTTTTTGCAGACACCCCCCCCCCCCAATTGTTCAAAACCTCTCACTTTGATGTATCCAACTTTCATTTCCTTTCACTTTGCCCCTTCGGTTAGGATTTTCTGTTAAATCCTAATGGAAAGGGTGGAAAATTACAATCGTGCCCTTATTGTTTATTAAAAAATAATTTTTTTTAAAAAAAAATTTAGGGGTAGAAAGGTCAAAAGTTAACAGTAGGGGGGTATTTGAACGGAAACGAAAGTTTGATACCCCAAAGTGAGAGGTTTTGAACAATGGGAGGGTGTCTGCAAAAAGCGCGAAAGTATAGGGGGGGTAAGTGAAGTTTCCCCTAAAACATATCTAAGATTTTAATTGTGAAAACTTTAGATAAATATTGATGAACATGGAGTATGTTGTTATGATTCGGTGAGTATGGATTCCCAAACCTTAATCTTTATCTTTTGTTTTATTTTATTTAGTTTATGTTTATCCTTTAATTTTCAAAACTCAAAATTCAAACTTTTTTTGAAACTAGGTTAGGTTAAAATTAGTTTAGCTATAAGTTGTTCTTTCAAAAAATCAATTCTCTGTGGGTTCGACCTCGCACTTGCAATCCATTAAACTATAAACGATTTGTGCACTTGCGAGTATATAAAATATTTGCACAACAATAGCCAGTTGAAGGATCTCGTTGTTCTTTAAAGGACTTCTGTAGACATCATTCGGAGGGCTTCGATGGGAGAGGCGATCATATCAGCGTGGAGAACTAGCTGAATGATGTGGAAGAGTTGTTAGCCACTATTGGATGCACCAATTAGCAGAAGGTGGTTTACGCTACTTATAAGTTAATTGGAGAAGTGAAGCGCTGGTGGCAAGACAAGAAGGTCATACTTCTCACTGATTTAGGATCAGAGAATTCTTTCACTTGGAACATCTTCAAGCACGAGTTCAATCAGCACTTCTTTCCTAGAGTTGTGCAGGAGGCGAAGGCCCGAGAATTTCTAGACTTAGTTCAAGGAGGAATGATGGTGATTGAGTACGCCGCGAAATTTCTGCAGTTGTCGCGATTTGACATGTACCTCATTCCAAATGAGGAGAAGAAGGCGAAGAAGTTCGAACGAGGTCTGAACTCTCGTATTCAGATTATGATGAGTTGCTTCGACGTTCGTGATTTCTCCCAACTGGTGGATCGGGCTTCGATCTACGAGGAAAGCCTGAAGGAGAATACAGTGGAGTATGCGGATCAAAAGAGGAGGGCTCAAGGACCTGGTACTTTGGCAGGAGGAGCCAGGCCAGCTAAGAGAATGGTGGTGGGGAGCTTTCCACCCCAAAGGTCATAAGGACGTACCTCCAGTAACCCTCAAGTTCCGCCGCAGAGGAGTCAGTTATCGGAGTTGTGCAGAAAATGTAACAGGGTTGATTAGAGTCCTTGTAAAATGGCAACTGGGACTTCAATGTGGCCAATTTGGTCACTTTAGCAAGGACTGTGTGGGCAAGGGAGGCGCTCAAAAGCCTTTAGCACCTGCCCGAGTTGACATGCTTGTTCTAGGAGAATCGGAGGAAGGATCGGAAGTAGTGACAGGTACTATCCCTATACTTGGATTTGAGGCTTCAGTTTTATTTGATTTAGGGGCCACCCACTCTTTTGTACATGTTATGTTTGTAAGAATGTCTAGACTTGTAGTGTGAACTTTGGAACCTGGTCTCGCTGTAACTACCCCCGTAGGAAAAACTATAGTTTGTAAGCTTGTAGTTTGTGGATGCCCTTGTTAGCATCTATGGAAGAGTACTTCCCGCAAACATAGTTGTTCTCCCTATGATTAGTTACAATGTCATTCTCGAAATGGGTTGGTCTGCGAAGCCCCAGGCGGTTATCGATTGCACTCAGAAGCTAGTTATGCTTAGGCCGTGGGGAGAAGGACAAATTACGTACGTTGGATCGCAAGTGAGGTCTTTACCTCCAACAGTTTCGGCCATTCAGGCCAAGAAGCTTGCTCTTGGAGGAGGGCAAGCATTTTTGGCCTTCGTTATCACCCCAACGAAGGAATAAAAGAAGGACTTGCAAGATATCCCTATGGTGTGGGATTACCCAGATGTCTTTTCAACAGACTACTTTGGATTGCCGCCACAGAGGGTTATTCTTGGAGGAGGGCAAGCGTTTTTGGCGTTCGTTATCACCCCAGCGAAGGAAGAAAAGAAGGACTTGCAAGATATCCCTATGGTGTGGAATTACCTAGATGTCTTTTCAACAGACTACTCTGGATTGTCGCCACAGAGGGAGGTGGAATTCGGAATTGAGTGCGCATTAGGCATTAATCCTATATCGAAGGCACCATATAGGATGGCACCGTCAAAGTTGAAAGGGCTAAAGGAACAACTCCAAGAACTTTTAGATAAGGGGCTTATCCGCCCTAGTACATCACCGTGGGGAGCACCGGTGTTGTTCGTAAAGATGAAGGAAGAGTCGATGAGGATGTGTATCAACTACCACGAGCTGAACAAGGTGACAATCAAGAACAAGTATCCTCTACTAAGGATTGACGACTTGTTGGATTAGCTGCAAGGAGCGAGTATATTTTCCAAGATTGATTTACGCTCAGGCTATCACCAAGTGAGGGTGAAGGAAGAGAACATTCCTAAGACAGCCTTCAGAACCCGTTACGAACATTACGAGTTTTTAGTTATGTCTTTTGGACTAACTAATGCGCCAGCTGTCTTCATGCACACGATGAACAGGGTCTTTCATGACTATTTAGATCAATTCACCGTGGTCTTCATTGACGATATCCTGATTTGTTCAAAGACGTTGGAGGAGTACGAGGAGCATCTATGGAAGACACTAGAGAGGCTTTGATGAGAGCAACTCTATGCTAAACTTGAGAAGTGTGAGTTTTGGTTGGAAACCGTGTTTTTCCTTGGACACGTGATTTCTAGAGAAGGTGTAGCAGTTGATGTTGTCACAATTACCTACCTAAATTAATAGGCAAATAATTGGATGTTTTACCCGCAAGTGCACGAGGTAAACACAGTAGTATAGGGTGCAAGTACGGGGTCAATCTCACGAGGATTGCTGAATTTTGTTTAAAATTAATTCCAAAAGTAAACTAAAACAAAGATTGGAATTGAGTTGATAATGATAAAAGGGTAGGGCTTTGATATCCACCACTAATTATATTTAGCTAATATATCAATATGCCAATGTTTTGATCATGTTAAGAATATCAAATGTTTGTCAACCTAAGGGCATTGGTGACTACTCTTTAAGCTATTGATTTTCCTAAGCAATGAATTAGGCATGTGTGTCTACTCTAATTCATTTCTTTCTTAAAGGATTTAGCATGAGTGTCTACTAAGTTGTTCTTTAAGAAATCATAAAACTTTGGAAATCGACAAACACATGAGGCCTAGGGCATGGTGCCTACTCCTGGTTCCCCAAGTTGATTAACCCAAGAAACCGGTGTGGATTTCTTTTGTTACTTTTATTAAACCCAGGACTTGGTCATCCAAATTGATTTAACTAACTAGTCCATACCACATGCATATGTTGATCAGGCACACACATATGAGGAATTCATGAAAATAGGAATTCAATTTAGATTTCAGAACAAGATCATCACAAGGGCGCCAATATTGAATATCAACTAAATATAACTAGGGCTTCAATCTAGCCCTACTAAATAAATTAGTTACACGTAAATTTGATGTTAAACATCTTCATAAAATAAGAGAGAAAAAAAAGAATAAACTCGAAACTTAAACTTCAAGAGCTCCAATTCTTCTCATTGGAAAGTATATCTATTCTAGAGGCTTAAGGGTCTATTTATAGGCCTTTAGGAATACTCTAGAACTCCTAAAAATCATAGGGTTTGAGCCCCTATTCGTACTAAGCTACAAAACACTCAAAGTCGCTCTTTCCTTATTAAGGCTGGAGGCTGACTTGGCCATGATGCACGGGTGCGCTCGATTGCAGCCCGTGTGCGATCGATCCTCCTTGTGCTTGCGCTCGATCGTGAGTGACTTGTGCATTCTGGTCATCGCCTGTAGTGCACTCGATCCCAGATCCCCTGCAATCGATCGCTCTACTAGAGCCTCCCAATTTCCAAAATAGCTCTTTTTAAGTCCAAAACTTTGGAGATTGCTTCTTTTTCTTCCAATGACCTACAAAATCAAGGAAAACACATAAAATAACTAAAATGACATAAATTAACTAAAACTAAAGGATTAAAACATATAAGTTAAGAGCTAAAAATATGAATATGTTAGCACTTAACACACCCTCAAACTTACATATTGCTAGTCCCTTAGCAATACAAAACAAAAAAAAAACTAAAATGAAAAATAGAGAACAAAAAGATAAATCCATCTTTTGTGGGATGTACGATTGCATTTAGCATATGCAACAAGCCTTTAAAACCCTTAGGAATTCCCTAGAGGACGAGTAAAGTCTCGTGAGGGTTTTCCAGAAATGTTACCCACAAACATCATGCACAGTTCATGTTATTCCAAATATTAAAGCATCACTTCAAGATCATGATTTTCATTCATTAGCAAGCTTAAAAAGACGAACTGCATCTTCATAATGAATTGGAATCTCAAAGTGCAATTACTTACAAAGGATATGTTCAAACATCACAAGTTTGAAAACAGTGTAAGGTGAACTAGCACAAAATTATGAGGCTTCCAAATTTTTACAATGTGCAATTTCTCCATATCTCAAAATTCACTAAAATCCCTATTAGAAAGAACAACAATGGCATTTTTTTTTTTTTCTTTTTTTCTTTTCTTTAGTCAGGTTGTGCAATGTTTGGTTCCCTTAAGCTTTCTAATTGACCCATGTAACGAGTGTTAAGTCAATGACTCCCAAACCAGATGGTTTTAAGGCATTAGGTGTAGAGACACCCTTAAAGACCTACTAACTCGAGTCAAAAAGGCGACAAAACCAAACTAACCATGACATCAATGAAATAAAAAATTTTCACCTTTTGACGTGCACACTCAATGCTTTGAGGCAAGAGGTTCAATTACTCAGTGAAAAGCTTATCAATGATCATATATATATATATATATATATAAATAATAAATCATCCAGTTTCACCCAAGACTTAGAAACACACACATCAGACTTCATGTCATACTTCACAAATTATGTGCTAATGTGCTTGTGTAATCAGATCAAACATGTGATTGTTCAACTGTCCTAAGTATGTAATCAAACTAACAAATTCTCTCATCAGATCATGTGTTCAAAATTTTAAGCTCACTGATGAATTCAAGCCACAATTCTTTCAGATTAACCAAATTTTTAGGGCAACATGAACATGCATAAAAAGTTTTTTTTTTTTTTTTAAAAAAAAAACAAACAAACACACAAAACAAATAAACCAACACACAACAAAATCACATGAAACTGGGACAAAGTGTATGTAAACAACACGTGTTCCCATACCCCCAAACTTAAATGACACATTGTCCCCAATGTGTCTAAATTAAGGAAAGAATGTACTCGGGAGATGGCCAAATTGCTTGGAATAGTATGGCTAATAGCACACCCCCAAACTTGAATTGAAGCACACTTGTCCTTACAAAACACTAAAATAACGAAGAAAACAAAAACAAAATAAATATAGAAATAAACAAAACAAAATAAAATAAAAATAAAACAAACAAACAAAATAAAAAGGATATGCTGTGGGGTGCCTCCCATGAGCACTAAGTTTAATGTCTTCAGTCAGACCATTGTCCTCCTCTTAAACTTGAAACACCAATCTTTTCTTCTCTTGCACCATAGAGAATGAATTTTTCCTATAGCAGGGGGATTCCAATTGTCTGTAGATTGGGGTAGACCATTCTGAGTCTTCTCAAACAGTTTCTCATCCGAAAGGGAATCATGAACTGGAATAAAATAAGAAGAAAACTCAGGGAGCTTTTCTATCTTGAGGTCCTCAATTTGCTCATCACATAACCCCAGATGACTTCTCTCTTGGACTCTTGATAATTCAGGAATATGAGCTGATGTTGAAAAGTCTCAGTGCTCTCTTCCTTTTCCCGATATGGTTCCTCTAGAACCTCAGTTTGCTTCTCCTTCCTCTCTTCCCCTTTATTTTCAATCGCTTCTTCACTCCTTAATGTGGTAATTGGTTGCTCATGATGGTAAGTGCATTCTTCCTCCATGTATTGTTCATTAGGATTGGCAACAAACTGACTTTGACACTCTTCTTCGTGGTATTGTTGAGGCCAATTGACAGGAGGTGGCTCCTCTTCATGAGCTTCTATCTTGGTAGCGTATTCCAATAGTTGCATATTGGCTTCATTGTGGCTAAGAAAGGAGTATGATTGACCACGGAACTGCGGAGATGGCTCCTCTTCTTGGTGTTGTGAAGGCCAATAGGAGGAAGATGGCTCCTCTTGATATGCTTCTTCTTCTTTGAGACTTTTGCCTTTTGGTTTGAAGTAGGTCTTCATCTCCTCAGATGCTTGCTGTGTAGTCTTAATCAATGTATTTATCATATCTACAAGAGAAGGTGGTTCAGCCTGACATTGCTGTTGTGGAGCTGATTGAGATGAATATGCGTGACCATAGAATTGCTGAGATGAGTGATGTTGCAGTCCATGAGATTGTTGAGCATGAATTCTGGGAGCTTGAGCTTGCCATGAGAGATTGGACTGTTGGTTCCATGTTGGGTTACAGGAATTAAAATAGCCGCCGTTCCCCGGTCTAAAGAACAATGTGTTCTTATGTCCATTAAATTTGTTAGAAATTTGTCTCATTATAAGACATTCTCTAACATGGTGATAAGGGTCATGGCATAAAGAACATGGCCCATGGGGTATCGGAATGCCTCCCCACATGTGTGAAATTAAAAATAAAATACCAAAAGTAAAAATTAAAAAAGGGGAAATAAAAATAAAATTAAAAATAAAACTTACGAAGATGCAGACTCAACTGACCCTGCATGAAAAAAAAAATCAGATCTATAATTACTGCAGTAACTGTGTTGCTCTCTGGACGTGTGATCAATCGCACCGTGAGGTGCGCTCGATCATACTGGTGCACTTGATCGCCCTGGTTGGGTGCTCGAGTGCACCTCTAGAGGTAGAATAGGAATTGCGGGAAAAACTAGAAAAATAGAAAAATTTATACAAAAAAAATAAATTAAAGGAAAAAAAAATTCAAAACAAAATCAAACAATCCACGGCAACAGCGCCAAAAACTTCTTGTCACAATTACCTACATAAATTAATAGGCAAATAATAGGATGTTTTACCCGCAAGTGCACGAGGTTAACACAGTAGTATAGGGTGCAAGTACGGGGTCATTCCCATGATGGTTGCTGAATTTTGTTTAAAATTAATTCCAAGAGTAAACTAAAAAAAAGATTGGAATTGAGTTGATAATGATAAAAGGGTAGGGCTTTGATATCCACCACTAATTATATTTAGCTAATATATTAATATGCCAATGTTTTGATCATGTTATGAATATCTAATGTTTGTCAACCTAAGGGCATTGGTGTTTACTCCTTAAGTTATTGATTTTCCTAAGCAACGAGTTAGGCATGGGTGTCTACTCTAATTCTTTTCTTTCTTAAAAGATTTAGCATGGGTGTCTACTAAGTTGTTCTTTAAGAAAGCATAAAACTGTGGAAATCTACAAACACATGAGGCCTAGGGCATGGGTGTCTACTCTTGGTTCCCCATGTTGATTAACCCAAGAACCCGATTTGGATTTCTTTTGTTACTTTTATTAAACCTAGGACTTGGTCATCCAAATTGATTTAACTAACTAGTTCATATCACATGCATATGTTGATCAGGCACACACATATGAGAAATTCATGAAAACAGAAATTAATCAATTTAGATATCACAACAAGATCATTAAAAGGGCGCCAATATTGAATATCAACTAAACATAACTAGGGCTTCAATCTAGCCCTACTAAATAAATCAGTTACACATAAATTTGATATTAAACATTTTCATAACATAAGATAAAGGAAAAGAATAAACCCGAAATTTGAACTTGCAGAGCTCCAATTCTTCTCCTTGGAAAGTATGTCTATTCCAGAGGCTTAAGGGTCTATTTATAGGCCTTTAGGAATATTCTAGAACCCCTAAAAATCGTAGGGTTTGAGCCCCAGTTCGCACTAAGCTACAAAACCCTAAAAGTTGCTCTTTCCTTATTAAGGCTGGCGGCTGACTTGGTAATCACGCACGGGTGCGCTCAATCGCAGCACGTGTACAATCGATCGCTGGTCTACGATCGATCCTCCTTATTCTTGCGCTCGACCGTGGGTGCCTTGTGCATTGTGGTCATAGCCTGTAGTGCACTCGATCGCAGATCCCCTGCGATCGATCGCTGTACCAGAGCCTCCCAATTTTCAAAATAGCTCTTTTTAAGTCTAAAACTTTGGAGATTGCTTCTTTTTCTTCCAATGACCCACAAAATCAAGGAAAACACATAAAATAACTAAAATGACATAAATTAACTAAAACTAAAGTATTAAAACATGTAAGTTAAGGGCTAAAAATATAAGTATTTTAGCACTTAACAGTTGACCCGGAGAAGGTCATGGCAGTTGTAGAGTGGACTAGGCCAACCAGCGTATTCGAGATCCAAAGTTTCTTAGGACTTGCTGGTTATTACCGATGCTTCATCGAGGGTTTCTCGAAGCTATCGAGACCACTTACTGCATTGACGGACGAATGTGAGGTAATTTTCAAGAGCTGAAGAAGCGCTTGATAACTACTCATGCGTTGGCGTTACCTACGGGATCTGGCAATTTCGTACTATATTGCGACGCCTCTAAGAAGGGATTAAGGTGCGTGCTTATGCCACACGGCAATGTTATTGCCTGCGCTCCACGCCAACTTAAGACTTAAAAGTAGAATTACCCTATGCCGACTTGGAGTTGGCAGCGGTCGTGTTTGCCTTAAAGATCTGGAGGCACTACTTGTATGGCGAGAAATGCGAGATCTACACGAACCACAAAAGCTTGAAGTACTTTTCTACTCAGAAGGAGCTTAACATGAGGCAAAGAAGGTAGTTGGAACTGATCAAGGATTATGATTGTGAGATCAATTATCATCCTAGCAAGGCTAATGTAGTAGTAGACGCGTTGAGCAGGAAATCAACGATGGAGCTTGCCACTCTTGGAATTTCCCAACCTCAGTTGATCAAGGAATTCACAAGGATGGGACTAGAAGTAGTAGGCGAAGGTGTGCCTGCACACTTGGCTAACCTGATGGTTCAGCCCGAGCTACTTGCAAGGATTAAAGCTGCTCAGTTGGAGGACCATGAGTATGCCAAGATCAAGCAATTACTAGGAGAAATGAAGGCTCAGGAATTCAGCCTTAAGGACAATGGGTTGCTCACCCATTTCAAGCAAGTATGTGTACAAGAAGGTGGAGGGCTAAGGAAGGAGATAATGAGCGAGGCTAATCGTTCCCCGTATACTGTACATCCTAGTCGTACGAAGATGTATAAGGATGTACACGAGTCATATTGGTGGAACAATATGAAGCAAGACATCACAAGGTTTGTAGGGCAATGTTCAACCTGCCAACAAGTGAAGGCAGAACATCAGAGGCCGGCATGGATGCTCAAGCCATTGCTTATACCGAAGTGGAAATGGGAGGAGATCGCCATGGATTTTATTTTAGGGTTACCGAAGATGCCCACTGGAGAAGATTCCATCTAGGTAGTAGTCGATCGTCTCATAAGATGTACTCACTTCAGTCCGATGAAGGTTAAGGATCCGATGGATAAGTTGGCCTGACTATACGTTCAAAATATAGTCCAATTACATGGAGTACTATCGGCAATTATATCGAACAGAGACTCTCGCTTTACTTCGAGGTTTTGGCAAAGTCTGCAGAAGGAGATGGGGACGGAGTTGAAGTTTAGTACCACTTTTCACCCGCAGACAGATGTTCAGTCAGAGCAGACTAACCAAATCCTAAAAGATATGTTACGAGCTTGCGTATTGGATTTCAAAGGTAGTTGGGTCCAGTACCTACCCTTGGTTGAGTTCGCCTACAATAACAGCTATCAGGCGACTATTAGAATGCCGCCTTATGAAGCACTGTATGGACGGAAGTGTCAATCGCCCTTGTATTGTGACAACGTTAGCGAGAGGCAGACGTTGGGGCCAGAACTAATTCAAGATACTTGAGACAAAGTGCTCATCATTAAGGAAAGGATGAGTGCAGCTCAAAGTCGGCAAAAGAGTTATGCCGATAATCAGAGGCGACCGTTGGAATTTGAAGTCAGAGATCGTGTATTCATGAAGATATCACTCATGAGGGAGTGATACGATTTGGGAAGAAGGGGAAGCTCAGCCCCCGATTTATTGAACCATTTGGAATCACCCAAAAAGTGGGGAGATTGGCATACAAAGTCGCCCTACCCCTAGACTTGGTTAGGACGCATGATGTTTTACACATCTCGATGCTGAGGAAGTATGTCGCTAACCCTAACGTAATCATGGAATACTAGCCGCTAGGAATCCAAGAGGGATTGACCTACATCGAGGAGCCAGTGAAGGTCGTAGATAGAACGGAGCAGGTGCTACGCACCAAGACGATTCCTATCATCAAGGTATTGTGGCGTAACCATGGTGTCGAGGAAGCATCATGGGAGGCGGAGCAGGGCATGCGAATCCGTTATCCACATCTGTTTGAGTAATTGTGTATGATTCTTTTCTTCAAGATTATACTTGGATAGTATACCTACTTCTGTTTTGGATAATGGAATAGTTGACTAACAAAGAGTTTGTTTTCCTCTACAGGATCATGGCACCTATACCAGTCGACCCAAGTTCCATGTGGAACCACTCATTTTGTGAGCTGATGGATTTAGGAGTTGAGATTGATGATGACTGGAATAGTTGGGAACATTGAGTATGATGCGTTAGATGACTTACGAGGTGACTTTCCGTAGTTATTTGAGGACGAAGTGGTGCCAGTAAATGGATGGGAGGAGATAGCCCATGAGCCTACTAAGCACGATGATGATGACACTACGGACAAGAGGTAACATTCTACTCCTTTGGAATGCTATTCTATTGGTATTTTATCTAGAAATTTTGAGGACGAAAGTTTTTATAAGGAGGGGAGAATGTAGTGACCCAAATAATTAACTAAGCTTAGGTAATTTAGTTAGAGGGTTAATTTGGGTTTTGGGTCACTGGAACCAGCTGCAAGGGCACTTTGGGAATTTTAGACTCTTTAATCAGACGTACGCCCATCAGTACCAGACGTACGCTCCTGTCATTAGTAGAGAACGTACATGGGGGGACCACCGTACATATGCCTACAAAAGTAGAAGGGCGTACGATGGGGGACCACCGGACGTACGCTGCTTTTTGGAAAACCTCTATATAATACCTGGACGTAGGCTACGGCCTTTGGACCACTGTGTAAATAGTACTAGACGTACGCCCCAATAGTACCGAACGTCTGCTACTTTTCAGAATAGTTGGCAGTGCCCTCTACCTTGACCTCTCACACCCATTTTCGCCCCCAGGCTCCCAGAAACTCTGTGAGAGTGTGGTCTTGTGAGTTTTGTGAGTTTTTGTGAAGAAGGAGAAGAGGTTCTTGAAAGTTGCTTCTAGGAGGTAACCCTTTACGCTTAACTTTTCTTTCTATGTCGTTATGCTTGAATAGACTAACTTAGTTGTTGTTTTGAGTTTCCAGCTAGGTTGTGCTTTAATCTTGACGGATGTTTTACCTTTATCGAACGTGTTTTCGTATGCCTGGAGACCTTATTTCAAGATAAGAAGTCTTAGCAAGCCTTTTGGTAACCTTCGAAATTGGTTTGGGCGGATAGGAGGACGCATGGACAAAATGAGGTCCCACCTGAAAACCTTTTGGGCGGACGTACAGCCTTGAGCCTGGACGTACGGTTAGAAGCATTTTAGGGAATGCGATTTTGGCCAGCCGTCCGATAGCACCTGTTTTCATGTTTTAGGGTTTTTTTAAGTCAAACTTAGGGCTAATAGAAGGTTTTCCACAAATTTGGAGAACCTAGACCGTTTGGAGGAATATTCGGAGACTTTGTTTAAGCAAGGTGAGCTGTAACTCATATAATGCTCGCCATTGATTTTTTCACATTGCACGTCTATTTTGTGTACCAAAACATGCATATTTGCAACTCTCACGATATACACTTTATTGCACATGAACTCTAGCTTTTTGTGGAAAAAAACGTTGTGCTGAACTTGTTAATGAAAGTGAGACTTGTAAAAAGTGCATGCATGTAAAATACGGACAAGATTAATTGCATCGTATGACATGATACACCGGTATGTGCAGGATAATGGTCATGGGCTTACTATACTTGTTAACTTTATGGTCAAATGTGTGTGTTATATGGGCTTTGGATCCAATAGTTGTTTCGTGACCGGTGAAGCCTTAACGAGCGATCACTACAGGACGAACATTATTAGTGGTGTGGGCCACCTGAGGTCGGACTCGGTTGTACCACTAATGGGATGTACGGTAGCGTACAATATCCGCGGTACCGGTGTTGCATTACAGGTCCCTCGAGACAGCACCAACCCTGCTAAGAAGAGGTAATATCTCAGGTAGACCATACTGTTGAACTATCACTATTACTCTATATCTTATGCATATATCATATATTTATATCACACTTACAGAAAACTGTCATGATGGAACTGTTGCATACTTCATAAAATAGAGTTCATCACTAAACTGGCATGAGTATTATATGCGTTAACATTCACTAAGTTTTTAGATTTACCCATTTTATTTTATGTTTTTCCCCTTCATTACAAATAATTGCGCAGTTTAGCTAGCATAGATGAGGATGCTAATGGACTGGACATGGGTGATTGCGCAGGACCTGATCCGAGTCATTTTTTAAGATATGGACTCAGTTTGGTTGAAGTCCATGTGGGATGATGGAGGAACTACTCGGGCGGACATGATCGAGATTATTATCTCTTTAGCATTGCTTAAACTTAGGATTTAATCTGTTGATATTTTGTAAGACAATTATGTTATGGGATGTAACTTTTTATTTTGATGATAGTTTAATGACCGGTACATTTAATGACTACTTTTATATTATGAGGAATTATGTTTACTCTGGTGTATGAATGTGTGATTGCTTCATTATTACTCTCTATTTCTATAGTTTAGAAAGTCTTCCATTGAGGTCTCTCACTTATGAGAGGTTGTGAACCCTGAGTCTTGTCCAGTGAGGGACAAGGCTGGGAGACGAACCATGGGTTCAATTACTAGTTAATTGATTTACCCATTGAGGTCATTACATGCCCACGCCATTAGACAGGTGTGTCACTGTCCATTCACGACAGACTTCTTGCGTGCCAGAGCCATCAATTTTCTGTCGCTCCCTCTGGCTTCTTCTAAGGTTTTGGCGAACATACACCGCCCCTCGTTAGAAACAAAGACCACACCATCCATACAAGTTGATCTCGGGGCCTCCACCATCCATGCACAATCTAGCAATACCGGGCTGCCCCTTCCGTCCACTGTACATCAGCTCTATTGCCATCCTAGGCCGTCAACTGTTCAGCAAGCACCGCGTCCAGCCACAGACCCACGAAACGCAGCGGTGCGACCACCTTAGCTAGATCTGCTGGCACCTTCACAACCTCCATGCGTCTTCTAGCCATCCACGGCCTAGACCCGGTGCCTCCTCCTTCAATGGTCCAAGCTCAACAGCGGATCCTTCTACTCTGGTCATCCATCGGCCCTTATCCCGGCCGTTGTTATCACTGCATACGGTGTCCATCCGGTCATGCTTTGATTCATCCATCGAGCTCACCAGATTAGGTTTTTATTTTTTTATATTTTTTTCGGCCACACAGGATCCTTCTCATTTCAATAGGGATCAAATGACCGAGTTCACTTCTTTGTTTGGCTACCTGCCATACAGGATCATCAACCTTTGGTACTCTCTTTTGTTGAGGCCTAGATCAATTTACTTTTTTTGTTACCTTAGCTTTCACGAGTTGCGGGTTCTTTAATTTTTAGTTAAAAAGAGGAAAAAAAAAAAAAAAAAAAAAAAAGGGCCAAGTTGCCCATATTTTGGCCCTTTGTCGGCCCAGTTATTTGGTCTTTTGTTAGTCATTTGTTGACCTATACCTACTTCTTCTTTTTTTTACCCTTTGTTGACCCAGTTTATTTGGTCTTTGTGGTATTGTTTCAAACCTAGGCCCATTTCAACCCACAGTTGGCTCATTCTGGCCAAAAGTTGTCGAAGTTCAAGTTTAAGAGCCGCCGATGTTTCAAATTCAACGCCATCAACTCCATTCAACTCGCTTGGCTGCCACCGACTCCAACGAGTTTCCTGTTGTGCAAATATCTACTTAAATTAATAGGTGAATAAATGTACGTTTTAATTCGCAAATGCACAAGATCAAAACAATAGTATAGGGTGTAAGTACGAGATCATTCCCACGAGGATTGCCATAAATTATGCTTAAAATTAATTTCGTAATTAAAACAAGACAAAGATTGATTTTTGAATTAATAAAGATAAAGGTAGGGCCTTGATATTCACCACTAATCATGCTCAAATAATATAACAATATGCCAATGCTCTAATCATATTATGAATACTTAAAGTTTGCCAACCTAAGGGCATGAGTGTCTACTCCTTAAGCTATTGATCTCCATAAGTAACAAATTAGGCATGGGTGTATACTCTAATTATTTTCTTCCTTAAAGGATTCAGTATGGATGTTTACTAAGTTGTTCTTTAAGAAATCATAAATCTGTGAAAATCGACAAACACATGGAACCTAGAGCATGGGTGTCTACTCTCGGTTTTCCATGTTGATTAACCCAAGAACCCGTGAGGAGATTCTTTTGTTACTCTATTAAGCCCAGGACTTGATTATCCAAATTGAATTAAATAACTAATCCATACAACATGCATATGTTGTCCAAGCACATTCATATGAGAAATTCGATAAAACAGAAATTAATCAAGTTAAGCATCACAATATGATTATCCCAAAGGCGCCAATATTGAAATATTAAATAAACATAATTAGGGGTTCAATCTAGCCATACTAAAGTATTTAGTTACACATGAATTTGATGCTAAACATTTTCATAGTAAAATAAAAGAAAAAGAATAAACCCGGAAGACGCTTCCTTGAAGAGACTCCAATTCTTCTCCTTGAAATTGTGTGTCCCAATTCTAGAGGCCTAAAGATCTATTTATAGGCTTCAAATCTAGAAACCCTAAAAACCCTAAAAAACATTCGCAGGTTTTAGTCCCATTACAACTAGGACTTGGAAAACCTAATTTGGTAGGAAAAAGGAGGCTAGCCGCATTATGAGTTTTCTCTAGTGCACGGGTGCGCTCGATTGCTACTCGTGTGCGCTTGATCGCATATGTGATCGAGTCTTCTTCTTGTGCGCTTGAGCGCAAGGCTGTGCTTGCTCCTTTGGCTTGGGCGCTCGAGTGTTGGTGCGCTCGAGCCTAGGTCCCCTGCGATCAATCGCATCTCCAGCCTTGTCCCACTTTTTGCCTTTTAAGCTCCAATTTCCAGAATTGCTTCATTTTCCTCAAAAACCTTTAAAAAGACATAAAACACAAAATGAAGTAAAATTGCACAGACTAACAAAACGAATGGATTAACAAATATAAATTAAGGGGCTAAAAATATGGATTTTTAGCACTTAATCATTTCTAGCCACCATCTCAACCTCCGTTGCCGAACCAAAGAACAAACTCAAGTTTTCACAAGTTTACACTTTGAGTTTGAGATGAAATTTTAGAGTATATCATGAAGTTCAAGAATAATAGTTATAATTGAAGACTATTATTGACTCACACTTGAAGAGTGTCACTAAGTCACATTTGAAGACTATCACTAAGTTACAGTTGAAGTCTAGTTATAGTTAAAGATTATCATCTAGCTAACATAGTTAGATTATAAGTTTATTTGTATCCAATATGATTATCCTATTATCGGGGCATATTGTATTGTAAACTTACTCAAAGAAATAAGAGCTTAATGCAGCTTTAGGGCTTTATTCTGTAAATGTAGGCCTTAGACCGAACCACATAAATCTCTGCATCTCTATCTTATTATTCTGCTTTATTATTTATGCATTATTCTTTCTTTCGGTGAGTACCCATGCATATCTATGTACACGCATATGTATTGCCCAGGTAAAAAAATGTACAGAAATATTTTATATATATTTCCGACTTCCATGTCCTGTTTAATCCACAAAAGATAAGAAAGCTTAGGTGCACGAGTCCCTTAATAATTTGAGGATGGGCTGAGGCGATGAGTAATGCCCCTCTGTTATTGTCTGAGAGCCAAGACCCTTTGTCTGCTTTAGATTTGTTGGTATCCAAAGAAGTGAATTCAAGTTGGCATCTATTCTCTTGAGTCACACTAAAGCAAAAAGAAATAGATATATATTACA
The DNA here is from genome assembly GCF_965113065.1 of Corylus avellana. Classification (NCBI taxonomy): domain Eukaryota; kingdom Viridiplantae; phylum Streptophyta; class Magnoliopsida; order Fagales; family Betulaceae; genus Corylus; species Corylus avellana. Next base: position 16,228,858 of record NC_142493.1, read on the forward strand.
AATGAGAAAAGCTCCGAATCCAAAATCCTATGCGGCCATATATCCATCTTTATCTCACATATCCTTTCCCTCACTTTTAAGACAAAGCCAAGATTTGTTTGTTTGTTTTTCCTTACCTTCATGGAACTTTCATTTTTGTTCTGTTGCAAATTTTATGTAGTTCCATTTTTGTTCTGTTGCAAAATTTATGTTTTCATGTGTGTGTGTGTGAGAGAGAGAGAGAGAAAAGAGAGTGTGTTTGGTGGGTAACGTCAGAGTCTGAAAAGGCAACATAACTTGTGCAGTAAAAACATTTGATAGGGGTAATAAAAAGTTATCATAAGGGAAACAAGAAAATAAATAAAATAAAATATAAGATAGAGAAAAATGATACGGACTTAACTGAATTCCAAGAAGATTAGGAAAAAAAAAAAAATGTTCCCAGAAAGTCAATAAAGAAAGTCTTGGGAGTTTGGCCCAACACAGAGACAAATATTCCTTATTATATTTACTTTATTTAAACCAATAGAAAATGTATCAGTCATTCATAATCATCTGCATGAGTTAGGGTCAATGTACCCACGGCGGGACATTTTTACCCATAGGGTAAAAAACACATCCCCTCTCTCTCTCTCTCTCCGGGGCAAAAGATATCCTTCAGTTCTTACGCGACAAAAAAACATCAACTTGACAGTTTTCCCAGAATTATATGTACATAAAAAAAATAAAAATTAAAAAAATTTTCCCAGAAAAAACGAAAAAGAAGATCCGGTAAATGGTTGTATGGGTCGGGTCCTTGATTATGAATCTCCGGGCAGTGGAAGGGCAAGTCCAACTTCTTTATATTATGAAACAGCAACGTATATTTGCTGCATCCACTCCACCTCATAAATTGGGCTTTTTTCTTGAACTTATTTTTGAAACAAGGAGTGGCCCAACTACAACCTGGCCATTTGGGGTGGTTTGACACCCTTAGGTTGGTCTGTCTAAAAATGGGATTTTTAGTTTTTTTTTTTTTTTTTTTTTGACATGTCCACACAAGGGAAGGGAGAGGGAGGATTCGAACTAGTGACCTCCGCTTCATGAGCCGCGGTTCACAGCCAATTGAGCTACCCCTTGGGGACGGATTTTTAGTTTTTTAATTGTCTTCTTAAAAGAAAAAAAATTATGGTTATTTTTGTCTTTTTATTGTTTTTTAAAAGAATATTAAAATATATTGCAATATTATGGGAATATATTAGCATTGATTATAATTGATAAAATCAAATCAGTATAAAATATACTAATTTGATTTTATCAATCATACCATTTTGTATTATCTCTCATCCCTATAAATATGAGCAATTTATATTGTAAAATTATTCATCGAATAAATACATAATGTCACCCTTAGGTCTTTATCTGTAGATGTGGGTCATAGACCGAACCACGTAAAAATATTTTGTCTCTTGTCTATTTTATTATCGGTATTTTATTATTTCGCATTTTATATTCATAGCATTATGAATTTTTTGGTATCAGAGCCTATCACATGACGAATGGAGTCCACATTACCTACCCCATGACAAGGGCTAGGAAAAATACTGGCCTACACGTGAGGAAGAGTGTTGAGAAATAATCTCACATTGCCTGTGAACAAGACCTTGGATATGTTTATAAAGAATGGACAATTCTCTCTTGTAGAACCGGTTTTATGAGATGAGTTAGGTCCATAAATTTTTTCAAAGAATATTGACAATTTTTTATAGTACTTTAAAAGAACATTATAGCAATTAAAGTTTGAGGAGATAAAAACAGTGTATTAGATGATATTTTGAGGGGGTGAATGGACTTATTCCCATTTTAGATTTTTTTTTTTTTTTTATCCTTTCTTCGAATTTATAAAGGTTCTTTTATCTTCTTAAAAGAAAAAAATTATAATTATTTTTGTCTTTTTACTGGCCTTCAAAATAACACCGACAATTTTTTATAGTACTTTGAAAGAACATTGTGCTAAAAGTTTGATGAAATAGAAACAGTGTGCATTAGATGATATTTTGAGGGGTAAATGGACTTTTACCCCATTTTATTATTGGCGGAATCAAAATCAACAATATCCACCGGGCAGTAATGAGCCGACCACGCTAACACACGTACATACTTGTAACTACAAATGGGTGATGGGTTGGCATTCTTCTGAAAAGGATTGAGTTTGAAAATTCGCACGCCAATTGTTAACCCACCCACCCCCAGGAAAGATATGAAAATTGTTTTGGGTAATTACATAATATGTAAGTTATATTTTACTACTAAAAGGCTTTCAAAGTCAATCATGCAAGAAATATAATTCTAATTTATAATGTTAGGTACTCTTATTTCCTCATTCTAGGTGAGTATTATTTTATATTAAAAAAAAAAAAACTGACTAATATTTCTCTTACCTCATTTTAAAAAGAGAAATGGTAGAAGTATTAATTCTTTTACTAACATATGAGTATTAACATGATGTGGAGCTTATTTACTGGTATTTATAGCATTTTTCTTTATTAATTGTTTTGATCATTTCTAATTAATAAACTCCACATCATGTTAATACCTATATGTTAGTAAAAGAGTTAGCAACCCTATTATTTCTCTTTTAAAAAAATAATATCGGCCTAGAAGAACACCAAACCAAAAGAGTACCTAGCATTTCCGAGTTCTAATAGAGAAACATAAGTCATTGGTGTAAGAAATTCTAATTAAGATATGACTCGTATGTCACATATATTTACTGTAATTATAAAATAAATATAATTACGGTGTTCAATGATTTATTATAAATAAAGATTATTTTGTATATTTTGAATTGATTATTTATTTGATGTTTATTCCTTGGTGTGAGGAATAAATAAGGTAACAATTCTAATTGAAGGTCCTTGACCTACCTATAAGTAAAGCATGTCTATTTTATCTATTGACACTGGTTGGTATAGGTCAAAAGATCTCTCTTTTTTTGTTGCAGGGTTTAATTTTTACTTCGCTTAAGCAAACATGACTGGAGGTAAGTCTGAATCCTTATTTCCGCTAGGTATTTTATAGCATCTAATTTTATATGCTAACATGTGGTATCAGAGCCACCTCTATGCTATTTTGTTTAGCATTAATTTATGTTGTTTTCAATGGTTATTGTGAACTTTCAATATATATGTTCATTATTCACATACTATTGCAATACATCATGAAAATTTTTACAATTGTCCTGGCGCTTTATATCTGAATAGTTGGTTTTGGCGCTTTTTGGATACACCGTATATTTTGATTGAACGAACGCGCTTTTGCCTCACTGAATCACCATTTTAGGCCGAACCTCTAGAAACCCATCAAGGTGGTGTATGGCGGACGTAACTCCGTGCATGGCTGAGTTTCTAGCCACCGGTGAGCACTAGTTTTCCCCTCACTAGCAGGGATGTTGGCCACATGAAGTGAACAGCGGCCCTATAAGGGACGCTTGTGACCCAAAGCAGCGGTAGCCATGTACGGGCCGCCTATGGGTTGGACGGAGCCACGGCTTCCTGCATGTCGGCGTCATTTGGAGCTGTTGTGCTGTGGCCTTGTATGGTTGCCGCATTGAGTAAGCGGCGGCCCATCAAAGCCGCTTGTAATGGACAACAGCGGCAGCCCTATACGGGTTACCTGTGGGCTAGACGGAACAGTAGCCCTTGCCGATCACCGCGGTCATTTGGCCGTTGAGCGGCAGTCCATCATGGCCGCTTGTGATGGAAAACAGCGGCAGCCCTATATGGGCTGCTTGTGAGCTTGACAGAATGACGGCCCTTGCTGATCACCGCGGTCATTTGGCCCTTAGTGTAACACCCCCAAAATTAGCCTTAGCTAACCTGGTAGGGTTACTACAATTACCCCAATTAAACCAACTTGTGGCCAAATGGGAAATCGCACATCTAAGCATTCCTAGAGTTAATGCATTGGAAGGTGAAGAAAACCTAAGAAAACTATCAATCATTACAGGAGCAATTATATTCCTCAATGTTAAGACATGGAGTAACTAGTTATAAAAAAACAAACCTGATAACAATTTCAAGAATCTTAAGATAAAGCTGTGGTGGCAACCGTACCACGCCGGGGTCTTAGCGACAAGCTTCCTAAAAGGGTAATAACAAAGTAAGTCTAAAGACTTAGTAAGTAAACCTTACAATTAGGCATGACATGAGCTCATTATTAAGCAGAATTAAACATGCAATTTTGATAACGATTAAAAATGAGATGTTGTTTCTGTTAATACTCCATAAAAGTATTGTTTGGTTTATAAAATAGTGGTGTACTCCTAGCGATAATCGCCTAAGTATTTTACTACAGCAACTAATGATTTATAAGTCATAACTATCATGTATGATCTACCCGAGATATTACCCATTCTCAACAGGGTTGGCGCTATCCCGAGAGACTTGTAATATAATGCCAGTGCCTCGACCATTGTACGCTACTGCCTATAACACTAGTGGCACGACTGAGTCCGACCTCGAGTGGCCCACACCACTAATGATGTACGTCCTGTAGTGACCGCCCGTTAAGGCTGCGCCGGTCACAAAACAACAATTGGATAAGGTTCATATATCACACACACATTTGACCATAGAATCAAGTTTGTATAGTAAGCTCATGGTCATTATACCGCACGTACCAGTATACCATGTCATATGATGCATCTTATTAACCAATTATTAAAAGCAGTTACTAAGTTATTACAAAAAAGTAGACATGCTAATATCATACGCGTGGTCAGTCAACTGACATATCCCACGTTTTTAAGGAAAGTGCTCGTAAGTGGTTACTTACCTTGTATGCTCACTTAATCCTTTTGACATCATGAATTTCTGCTATAAAGAAACATGACTCTTCGTTATCGGCCATTCTAGAGATTTCTGGAGGGTCCACCTAATAAAAAGAATGCTAAGACTCTTAAGGGGCAAAGGAGCACAAGAGCCGGCCTCTGGTCGAGCGCTCGTTCCTAGGACGAGCATTCGTCCAGGGGCTATGGTTGAACCAAAAATGCTCATGATGCTTCTAGGTTCCTATATAAAAATATAAGTTGTTCCTTAAGCTCTTAACAAGGCAAGTAAAACACAAGAATTTGTTTGAAGCTTTTGAAAACACTTTTTGAAGCAAGTTTTTTTAAAGAAGGAAGTGATGTAAGGACTCGCCATAATACCGAAAGGTTTAAAGCATTAAAAAGGAGTAATCACGATTTTAAGGAAATGCTTATGCTATTGTAAAAAACCAGAACTTAACAACATAACAACAAGAAGGTCTAGGGATTACCTCAACAAGTAGGTTTCTCAAGAGTGCTCGTCCTTTCTTCCAGTTCGCTCACAAAGCTTACACACACTCTCAATTGACAAAGAAGCAGAGTTTTCCCAAGGTTTCAAAGAGCAATTTGAGGTTTGGGTCGAATGGGGTGTGGGGGTATTTACAGGTGAGGGGAGCCGAGGGCAAAATGGGAATTCTGCCAGAAAGGAATGAGCGCTCATGTGGTCCCTAGAGGCGAGCGCTAGTGTACTGTTACAACAAGCCAAAAATGAATTTCAGGCGTGCGCTTCAAGTATTAACCAAAGTTCTAAAAATGGTCAACAAGCGCTTGTGTGTACTATTCATACGAGCACTTGTGTACCGTTCACTAAAAGCCAAAAGTGCTCAGAGTACGACCTTCACTCAGATGGCATGGACTACAGACGAGCGTTTGGTGTGGTCCTCAAGCGAGCGCTCGCCTAGAGAAGCTAGACTTGGCCTTTTGCTTGCTAAAGGCCCTAAAGGCTTGGGTCCACTAAGGAAGGTCTTAGGGTTTCTGTGTTGGGCCTATTTTCTAGAAATCTTTGGTTCAAAGGATTTTAACTCTTTTATAAATAGGTGATAATTTATTGGGGTATTACACTTGGGTGGTAACCCTGCGTGGCCAGCGCATGACGAAGGTGAAGGGGCGGCGGCGCATGGGGAAGGTGAAGGGGCAGCTGCACAGAGAGTTAAGGTTTTCCAGTTTAGGGTCTTAAAAATTTTGGTAGGGTTTCAACTTGTTTGGTCCACTTTTTTTTTTTTTTTTTTTGTTCACAATATATATATATATATATATATATATATATATATATATATATATATATATATATAAAATAAAAAAAAATTGGGTATTTAAGTGGGTTGACCCAATTGGGCCAACCCAATATAGAGACCGTAGCCTAATAAGGTAGTCCGACCCGATAAAGTGTGAACTGACCCAATATAGTAGCCCATCTTGATTAAAAAAAAAAAAAAAAATTTTTAAAAAAGAAAAAAAAAAAAAAGAAAAAAAAAAAAAAAAAAGAAAAGGGTTCTGGGCACATAAGGCCTAACGCCACTCTCTAAGACCATTAGGCCATGCACTTCAATATGTTTCAATTCTATGAATTTTATTTTATTTTAATATTATTCTAAATCAATAATTATCTCATGCATATTTAAATCCCATGTGATTCATTATTTTTGTTGAGCATAAATATTGTATTGAAATGTTATGGTATGGGATAGTTTGTGATTGAAGTTTTATGATGCCAATTATAAAGTAGTGAATATTAAAATGACCTAAGAGTAGCTACAGCATCCCAAGTCATGATGATAATCACATAAAGAAAATTTCACATCCTTTTGATGGTGAATATTTGCGTACTATCCAAAAATACAATGTTTGGGAAAGTTCTGTCTAAAGAAAGTTTTGGGATTTAAGAGTGTCCAATGTGACCCCTCTCACTTTCCTGTGAACTTATCTGGTTGTACTTTGGAAATATTGTTTACTCTAATTTTATATTGGTTTGTTTATTTTATTCCTGTGAGTTTTATTTTGGCATCTATATAGTTATTAAATGTCAATGAAGTCGTAATTATCATAATAATTTTTGGGAGAGCCACAACATCCCGATTTTATGATGATAATTGCATCAAGATTCTATATGTGAACTTCATAAAGAAAATTAATATCGTGTTAAATTAATTCATAAATTTAATTACTAATCCCCACATGGAGTTTTTTATTTTTATGACTTAATTAGAATAATATAATATATTTAACATTAAAAATAAAGTTTCTCTTAGGCCCACAGGTACGGACAATTTTATTCGTTAATACTTAAATTTATTAGTCTTATTAATAAAGAGTAAATTTCATGTGTGATGTAACATTTGCCTACAAGTATGTTGAAATTTACTATTAAATTAGCATTGGTTAATTTAAATAAAGTTATTTCATAGTATTAAAGTATATTATTTTTTCTTGGTCATTGGATGCATTCCTACTATTTTAATTATTGATATTTTATGTTTCAATACTTCCTAGTGATTTTTTTGACTAAAAAGAAAATGTACTTTTCACTTTGGGGTGTTTAGAGTTTGAATCGGTGCTTCGTGTGGACGATTCACCTTCTCCTGTGGAATCAAGTATGCCACATGAGATTATTAAACATGAATGATTGGAGTAATTTAATCGCTTAAGTTTCAACGTTCATGAAATATCATATCGACTAAAACATTAGAGTTTTATTCCTTAATGTTTTAGGGCCAAAGAAAGGTCGTTGAGGAACATTTAATGAGTTCCAATAAGGCTTTAGCCAGCACCCTAATAGAAAAGCTTTAAAGCAAACCTTTTATAGTTTCAAAATGTGCCTAAGCACATTATGAAAGTGAAGGACATAACAACTCATATTAAGTCCCTAAAGATTGAGTTTTTTGAGCCATTCTTGGTCTATTTTATTTTTAATTATCTCTTCTAAAAATGTGGTATTTTTTCAAATATCTTGTGGCACACATAAGGATAACTGATCAATAAAGGAACTTCTAATCATGTGTGTTCAAAGGATGAGAGACTAAGACATGAGAATCTAGAAGTTACGTATGTTAAGGGAAAGACCTTGATAGGCAATCATGCCCAATAGTTAAAGAATGAGAACAAGGTGTGAACAAAGTGTTATCACAATTAAGATACTTGTTTCTCATGCAATAAAAAAAATCACGGGCATATAAAGAATGATTACATAAAGTATCATAAATGACTTGAAATAAAGGTAATCTCACACATTTATTGTATCCTGAATCTCTTTTATTGACTCTCCTAAAATACGGTGTGGATTGAATTTGGTTTAGCGATCCACGTTGTCAACATAATGCATGGTTTTCCAAAATGAATAATACACGTTTACAATTGGAGGTTGTTGGGACCTATAGATTAATTTTAAAATTTATTTAAGTTTTTTGACCGTAATAATGTTTTATATATTCCACAATTTTTAGAAATTTAATTTCTATTTTAGTTTGTTAAAATCAAGTTTGAACATTATTGAAATTTTTTATTGAGATATGATAGGGCTCAACTGAGCCCCATTTAAGACCCAACTTTTACTTACGTGGCACAAAGCTACATAAGTAGGTGTGGGTATCAGTTCGGTTCGGTTTGGTTCGGAAAAGTCATTATCGGTCGATTAACTAAAATTGTCGGTTACATCAGTTAATTCACCGATAGCATTTCGATAAGAAAGCATTTCAGAAATTTCATTTAATTTCGGTAATCAGTTAATTTCGGTCGGTTAATTCGTTAACCGTAGGCCTTTTTAATTGGGCCAATGATATTTTTAAATGGGCCAAAAATTGGTTGTTTTGGGAACCAAAAATATATATATTGGCTAACAAGCCTAAAATAAACATGTTTTTTTGGGCTAATCTTTGGGACCCAAATAACTAATTTTCTATACGTGCTGGGAACATGGCTTTTTTCATTCCATTATTACCTGAAGACTATGTATCATCAAGAATGGGACCATCATCCCAGGGACACACTAAAATGAATTGATATTATCACTTCATTCCAAATGAAATTTGATCTGAACAAGACACAAAAATAAAAAGAAATTTTCTTATGTACAAATCGATGAAACCAAATCAAATTCCAATATTGGCTTGTTAAAAAAAGATTTCAGGTTTCATGATGCTGAGAAATAAGACAAACAGAGTTCTCATTTTAAGTGTTATAGATTAGCTAATCCGTACAATTTTTGCTATATCTTTGTACATGGTCACCACTAAGTGGGCCTCCCCTTCTAAAGACAACTAATCACAAAAAGAGTAAAGAGTAGAAAGGAAACATAAACATAGTGATCAATATGGATAAATATAAATACGGTTACATAATAATTTCAATCTAAACTAAGTAAAGTCACTTAGTAAAAGGGAAATAACCCACATAAAGTTACACATAAACATAGTGATCAATGGTTCAATATGGATAAACATAAACACAGTTAGTTAGTTACACAATAATTTCCATGAGCCACCTCCTGCTCGAACATGGATTACCTTCAATTCCATAAATTTGCTTCCTTCAATAATCAAACAAATCAAAACATAAACATAGTGATCAATATAAAAGAGTAAAAGCCACCAAATAAGTAATATCAAGTACGAAAACAATAAAAATATAAGACACAAAAAACTTACCAAATACTTCCACCAAAACATCAATCAGCAAAGTCCATCCATCAAGCCTTAATCCGTGTCAAATGTGACGGTATTAGAGTCAATTTCTACCACAATCAAAATTTTAAAGAATTAGTAAAAATAATTTAATCAAATAATTAGAACAATGAACAAATTTCAAATTAGCAACTATTACATGTCTCAAGCCTGTAGCTTTCTACATCTTCAAAAGTAAGCAAGTGTGACACATCCATATCATGCTTAGAAATGAGAAAAGATCTCAACTAATTTTGACAATATATAAGAGCTTTCGCTGTTTTCGAAGCCAAAGAACTTAATTTGTTGCAAGGTTTAATTTCTAATTCGCTTGATCAAACATGGCTGGAGGTAATTCTGAATCCATATTTCTACTACGTATTTTATAGCATCTAATTTTATATGCTGACAAATGAAGGTGCCATTACTTTATGGATTTTTTCAGAAAAATAATTTAATCAAATAATAAGAACAATAAACAAATTTGAAATTAACAACTATTACATGTCTTAAGCCTGTAGCTTTCTACATCTTCAAAAGTAAGCATGTGTGACACGTTCATATCATGCTCAGAAATGGGAAAAGATCTCAATCAATTCTGACAACATATAAGAGCTTCCACTGTTTTCAGAGCCAAAGAACTTAATTTGTTGCAGGGTTTAATTTCTAATTTGCTTGATCAAACATGGTTGGAGGTAATTCTGAATCATTATTTCCCTTATTTCCGCTGCGTAATTTTTAGTATCTAATTTTATATGCTAACAAATGAAGGTGCCATTACTTTATGGGTGTTTCGGGATTAAGATACTACTTGACATTTTTTAGTACTCAAAGAGTATTCATGTTCGACTAATTAAAAGAGAGTCCCATTATTTTAGCTAACAAGGAGTTACAGAAGGTATAAATTGCATTATTTTAAAACTATATGTTGCAAATATATTTGCAATTTAAACAAGTTTTTATTTCTTAATCAGTTGACAAATAATTGCTGAGGGTCTTGATATTTGCAATGATCTAACAATTGAGATTATATTGTTGGGAAAAACTTCACTTATCACCCTTGATCTTTTATTATTTTTGTAATCCTAACCTTAAATTGTAAAAAGTGTCAATTTAGTGTATTAATTTTTCAATTTTTTTCAATTTCAACCTGTTAAATCCTAACGGGGTGTCAAAATTTCCAAAATATCCCTTATCTTTTTAGGAAAAAAAAAATGCTAGGATTTACTTGTTGATTAGAATTTAACGGAATTTACAAAAATACCCACACATGAATCTTTGAAAAAAAAAAATTAATATATATATATTAAAAAAAAAAGGGGGTATTTTGAAAAGTTTGACAGAATTTAACAAAAATTCTTAATAGGTGGTTGAAATTGAGAAGAAAAAAAAAAATTGAAGCATTGATAAACTAAATTGACACTTTTAAGAGGTTAAAGGTATGATTGCAAAAATGATAAAAGATGAAGGGCAATAAGTGAATTAAGTTTTCCCATAATATTATTGGGATTGAAACTTGAAGGCACTTAATTTATATATGTATCGAATTAACATCCGTTCACTACTTATTCAGTTGTTGATGATGGATGCATGACTTGTACTCACATTGATCATCACCATAACATTAACAGCATACATGAAAGTGTCATGGAAGGAATTGGCAATGACTATGGTAGAGAATTAGGTAAGAGTACAATTTCTTGCTCGCATCGGTTGCATAAAAATATATGTGGAATTTCTTCATTATCTGGAATCCCAACACACCGGGTATGCTGCAAAACTTCGCATATATCGCATGATACCATTCGCTCCCCATCATCCTCTTTGGCTCCACAAGCACAATGAATATTATTATTCGAATTTGGACCAAATTCATATATTTGCCTCTTCATAATTCCATGCTCTTTGCTGCTCCCCTCAAACACAAGCTTGCGACCCACTTCAACCAGCCCGAACACCAAATCTGTCCCCCTGGCATTCAAATTCAGCACAGATTCCACAACAAGGCTTCTCAATCCCCAATACATTTCCCTGAAGTTGGCTTGGACTTCTTTCTTCAGTTCATCAATGGTTGCATTGTTTTTCAACGTGACACACTCATATGGAGGCATGGCTTTGTTTGTTGCAGCACCTTCACCAGTACCCTCTTGATCGCTGCTTCTTAGAAGAACAGTAGAGTAAAGATTTAGCTTTCCCTGGAACCCCAATTCAACTTTCAAAGGCAGCTCTCCACAGTACTCTTTGATAAGGTATTTGGAGTCGAGGATTATCCTGGCAGCCACCGGTATAGATGATAAGATATTCCCTGGCTTTTGGTGGTCTTTGAGAATACACTTGTACAAATTGAACATGTCTTTCATCAATTGTGCCCTAGTGATCTTGTACCGTGCCTTAACTTTTGGATTGGTCACGACAAAACCCTCTTGATGATGACTAGGCAACACATTGGACACGTCTTCTAGACAATACTCAAGAACTTTTGTCACAGGATTTAAGCTCCGACGAACCAAGTAATTTCCCACAATGTGATTTCCCAATGATTTTAGCACAAAATCTAGTAAACCCGTGTCACCAATGTAGGCACGGGCAGCATCCCTTACTTCCTGCCTGGAAACCCACCGGAATTCAGCCCGCTTGAGAGCTTCAATGATCACCCGAGTGGCCATTTCAACCCTCTTGGGCGACCACCTACAAGTGGTTTCCACAAGGATTCCAGGGTTATAGGTGTCCAAGCAATTTTCCTTAGGCAGACGGGCCTTGAGCTCTAGCATAAAGTTGAAGAGATCGCCGAGGTTGATCAAGGAGTGGTCTGATAAGGCTTGATATCTGGAGAAGATGATGGGGATGTCGTGGTTGGAACTAATAGTGCCGAGGTGGTGGATTAGTAGGCACAAGGGGATGCCTTGAACTGCTTCTATTGCCTTTTGGTGCATTGGTTGAGTGACACAAAAGGTTCCACGCCCGAATCTGTAACCCCACCGGCTGAACCATGACTCACCGTATGCTACTCCGTGTAGTAGCCTTAATTCCATGCCTCTCTTGTGTGAAATGTCATTCAAGCTCACTTTCCTGCCAAAGCCGCCAAAATAATAAATAAATTAAGGAACAAAATTCACATCACATCCATGTTTGTTTTAATTGTAGAGGTGTTGGGCCAAGGTAATAGGCCCAAAGGAGGGTAAGATAAGCTAACCTGGCTCGCAATCCGGTGCACAAACGATCCCAGAAATCCATAATATGGTGGCCAGCCAAGTCAGAGCCCATTTCAACCCCATTAACACGGAGCAAATGGCCGAAGCCATTAGAATGAAAGACACCATGCATTAGATGGTCCTGCGATTCCACAAAATTATTTGACTTACCACCAATATTGGCTGGACCTGCCTCATTGCCTTTGCAGCTCAAATATGCAGCCCCGGCCGTGTCCTTGGAAGGCAACACAAAGTGGTACTTCTTATTGCAAATCATATGGTGCCCCCACCCTGATGGATGATCACCCATACAAAGATCCAATTAATTAATTGCACCAATATCAGATTCAAGTAGATACTTTCTTGGATACTCAAGAGCTAACAGTTTTAGTGCCTTAATTATTCTAACCTGTAAGGTAGAATAATGCACGACAAAATAAAGAACAAAAAGATAAATTCATGTTTAACATATTCTCTTTTTGTGATGTGACTTGTTCGGAATTGGGCGCGGCCGCTAAGGTCCAGCCTGCTACTATCACTATATATATAGTTGATTAAAGCCCACTACCAATTAAGTTCCACTACTAGTATCCTAAAGCCGATCGGGTTCACGCCTCACTCTAATCATGTAAATCTCGATTGCTTAGTAATTAATATAAAAGTGCAATATTTGGGATTGTGTTTCTTAGAAGTCAAAGTAATCTCCACTTCGTATCTAAAATGCTATGATTTGCAGAGTATGAAAACCACATCGGTCCGAGTCACACTCAAATCATACATCCTATCCCACGATTCAAAGGTACAGAGATCGCCTCTCTGTTGATACGTAGCATGAGGATCAGCTTTTGATGCCACATTCAATAACCGGCCTCTATATATACCATGCATGGTAAAAGTAGGAGGACTTTTGGCCAAACTCTCTCATTCTCGACGCTTGCACTCTTGTGATTATGTCATTACTATTCACTTGAGAGTGACAAACTAACTTAGGTGTTAGAGCTATATCCCGTCGATCCGCTCTAGCAAACTCTTTTGCCTAATCTCTTTCTTTTTTTAGGTGCTTTTGCGGCACCGATCAAAAAAACACTATCACAAAATGACTCATATTTTCTTTAGGTAGTCCTCTAAGACTCTGTTTAACGTCAATTTGTCCGATGTCACATACTTTCTTGGATTATCATACTTATGTTGTTTCAATGCCAAAGAATTGGCTAGTCTTAGGAGAAGGACTAATCAAGAAACACACACACACACACAGATATATATATATATATATATATATATATATATATATATATATATATATATATATACACACATACACATCAAGTGAATGTATAAGAATGCATGAAAACAAAAGAATAAAAACAAACATTAAGCTATACCTACGTATTGGCAGTGCTTGCAGTAAGGATTGAGGGAAGCTTCAACAGGTTCTTCAATAACAAAGAGAAGGATTTGGACAGGAGGGTGGCGATGGAGTTCAAGCAGAAAAGACCAGCTTGGCATTTCCCTGCATGAGCTACTACTACTACTACTCTCCAAATGCCCAAATTCAAGAAGGGCTTTCACATTTTCTCGAAAAGGCCCTACAAACTCAATAGGGTAACCAGGCTCACCAAAGCTCTTGAATCTGAAAACCCTCTCTCCTTTCTTCCTTTTCTTGCTGCCAATCAGGTCCAGATGCGACATCATCTTGAATCTGCAGATTGATGCTCTCAAAAGGCAAGCATGATATGTGAAGGAAAGAAATATAATCTAAGGAGTAATTATATGGGAGAGGGGCATGAAGTACAAGTGTTATGACAAAAAGTGATGTTCAAATATGTTAAGGAAATAAAACATCCTTTTTACATGTAGTGCAATGCTCACACACATGGTGCCTGGGAAATAATATTGGAGGAGACCCAAAAGAGCCCCCCTCAGCTTCTACGGCTTGCTGTGTGCATGATATGTTTCAAAAATACACTGTTGCAAATCTATCGCGGCAATGAATGCCATGACTGAGTAAATTACAAGTACCATGCATTTGATGATGCAACTATCCCACCATTAGAATCCCTTTTTCCTCCGGCAATTTCTATGGTCAGCTGGGAGATGTTGGTATTATCTTTACGAGACAGAAACACAATATTTCTTGGCCAACTACCTTTGTGAAAACATTATTTCTTTTTTCGATTGGAAGAGGTAGCTAGTCCTAATTAAAAAGTGATAATTGTTTCAAAATTTTCAATGAATGATTATCTATAATTAGTTTGTTTTGCTTGGTTTGCAAGGAGTTTTCTGCATCTCCTTTTGAGATTTTTTTTTTAAGCAAAATGAGGAAAGGGCTACAATGGGGATCTTCTCCATTCTTGATCTAAATAGAAAAAAGAATGGGAGACCAATTGGGAATGCTTCCGAACATTAGGTTGAAAGCGACTCATCTAGCTAACAAATTTGGTCGAACATTAGCACTTCTAGAAACTTTACTAACTTTCTAGCTATGAAAAGATAGTAAGAAAAAGTTAATATCCGAAATAATGGAAGCAAAGTTTCAATCCTTTTGAGACTTGGTTGAGTTGTTTTGAATAAAATAGTACCTTATTCATAAAATAAAATAAAAAAATTAAATGATTAATTTGTTAACGATACCAGCCGTACGTGGAAACATCACTTGCTTTCATTGGTCAAAACATTATAGATTAATATATGACAATGGGTTAATTAAGGATCATATCGGAAAATTAATTGTCCTATAAAGTATGTAACCGCTCTGATACCAACTAAAATGCTAAAAGTTGATAACAACTCTTAACATTAAGATCCGAAATGCAGCGGAGATAAAATGCCAACACAGATTTATTGATAAAGAAGAAAACCTTGCAATCAAGGAAAAATTTCTTTGGAATAGCCAAACTCAAGACATTACAAAAAAATTGAATGACACGTAGTGATTTGATTTTCATTCGATCTCGATCGAACGAGTTTGCGTTTGTCTAGTTCGTTGCAAGTTTCTTCTAATTGACACATGGAGATGTTTTGTTCATTTGATCAAACTTATTTTGAGTCAAACAAATTCTCGTTTCTTCCCGACACGTGAAAGATTTTGTTTTTGTTCGAGACTAGTCTTGGGCTTGACTGACGGGCCTCGTCTTTGCCCTTGTCTACTTGGATAGGCTATTGGGCTCTTTGGCATGCAGAAAAAGGATTTGACATAATTTAGGCCCGAAGGGCCTTCGGATAAATGGGCCTGATGGCCCAACAAGGTTGGTACACCAAGCACAATTTATGTTATTACTTAAAAGGTGAATAAAACAAAAAATAAAATAAAAGGATGTTTATTTTTATGGCAATAAAATATTTAATCCATATTTTACTATATGAAATATTGTTTACCAACATGTACGGACATGTAAAAAAAAACAAAAAAAAAAAAAAACAAAAATTGAATGTGGTTAAGATATAGCATCCATCAATGTAGAATTATGTGATGTGCATGATAATAAAAAAAGAAACTCAATAATTATGCTCATTTGCAAACAAATAAATAGTAAAAGTTATAATAGGAAGTAGGAAAGCATATTCTTTTATGTCGAGTTTATATTAGTTTATAATCTGAGACCCATATAGTAATCTGGGGTTGATGACTTTATAAGCTAATTACGTACCGTATTTGTCCACATCCCAAAGAGAAAAAGTGGCTTGTTAATTATGTAATAATTAAATAAATAAATGAGTTGTAAACTACAATTAGGAAATAAAACATTTTAGTGTTTTTTAAGACAGGAATAAATTAAATAAAACAAAGGGGGTGGGGGTGGGGGTGGGGGTCTCCAGATCGAACAAAAAGAAGATAAGAATTAGGCTTTTGTTGTCACATGCCAAATGCCCACCTCACCCCTCTTTACCCACTTCAATATGGGATATGAGATTTGATTTTTCCTTATATTTTATAGTGACAACCATATATGCTGATAGATACACAATTTTAGCTCTCTCTCTCTCTTTCTCTCTCATATTTCCAGGGGTTTCTCTCTCCTCTCTCCCCCATCTCTTTCTCTTTCTCTTTTCATTTCTCTCTCCTCTCTCCTCTCTCTCTCTCTCTCTCTCTCTCTCCAGAAGGGGCAAAACCCTAAAGAGCCGTTTCCACCCACCCAAGTAAGTTTTCTCTCTCCTCTCTCCTATCTCTCTCTCTCTCACTCTCTCTCTCTCTCTCCAAGTTTTGAATATATGGGTCCTTGTACTATTGAACCTGTCATTTGCAACCTTATTTTTTTTTTGTTATATATATATATAGATATGTATATGCTTGAAGGCTATGTTGTGAATATGAATTTGTGATTCTTCTTATTGCAGAGATCTGGGATTTTTAAGTCTCAGATTTGATTTTCCGAATTTCTTAAAATATTTAGAAATGGAAATTAGAGATCTACAGTGTGTTTTTACATGGGTCTCGTTTGGATGCTGAGAAAATGTGGGAAATGGAATGGATTTGGATGTTAAAGTTTCAAATTTTTTTGTCGATGGGATCCTCGAATTTCCACTTTTGGGATCTGGGAAAATTGAAATGGAAGGCTCATTTCAACTGAGCCGGATTTCAGGATCTGGGTCGGTTGAGTTGAGATCTTCATTTCTTATGGATATGGTCAAAGCAAAAGAAAAAAAAAATGATGGAAACAGTTTTTCATGTTCTTTTCCTTCGTTTTCTCAGCAGCCAAACGGGGGCTTGATCGTCTTATTTAATGCGAAGATCTATTTGATGCTCCCTTTTTTGGTACTATTTTAAATGTTTATTGTGCCTGATGATCAATCAGATTTATGTAATAGAATCCAGGATGTGTTTGTATCCATTTTTTGTTCTGTTTTTTGTTGTGTTTCTATTAATGTGGTTGTCGATGGCCCCTTTAGTCTCTGTTAAAATGTTGTTAATGGGTCAGTTGCAAACGTAGCAAAGATTGAATCTTGGTTTCTGTTTTGGCTCCATCTTTGTAGTTGTCATGGATGATGACGCATTGAACATGCGCAATTGGGGTTACTATGAGCCGGCCTTCAAAGGGCATCTTGGCCTGCAGCTCATGTCAACCATGGCTGACCGTGATACCAAACATTTTCTGCCTGGTCGTGATCCGAACAGCATTATGGTTAACCCGGCGAATGGAACCTTTCATCCTCGGGATTGTGTTGTTTCGGAAGCGCCTGTCCCTATGAATTATCTGAGGGACAGTTGGCCAAACGAGAGAGATAAGTTTCTCAATATGTTGCCCCCCAATCCTAATTATGCCATTCTCCCAGAAACTTCCGGAGCTCACTCCTTACAAACTTCGGGAGCTCACTCCTTACAGATTTTACAACCACCTGAACCATTGAGGGATGAGAGGGTGGGTAGAATTGAAGAGCAGCAGCCTGTTAAAAATGAAGGCAGTCAAATGAAGAAAAGGCAGAATGGGGGTGCCCCAAAAACCCCAAAAGCAAAAAAGCCCAGGAAGCCTAGGGATAATAACAATTCTTCAGTCCAACGCGTGAAGCCAGCGAAGAAAAATATGGATGTTGTCATAAATGGGATTGATATGGACATCTCGGGTATACCTATTCCAGTTTGCTCATGTACTGGAACTCCTCAACAATGTTATCGATGGGGGTGTGGTGGTTGGCAGTCGGCTTGTTGTACCACAAATGTGTCAATGTATCCTTTGCCAATGAGTACCAAAAGGCGGGGTGCAAGGATAGCTGGGCGGAAAATGAGCCAGGGTGCATTTAAGAAGGTCTTGGAAAAACTTGCAGCCGAAGGTTATAATTTTGCTAACCCAATTGATTTGAGGACTCACTGGGCAAGACATGGTACCAACAAGTTCGTCACTATCAGGTAGAGTTACATGGTTGGTACTTGTTGGATGGGTTACACATTGCATTTGGTCTGTTTCATCTGTATATATATCTGTGGCCTTTTGCAGAGTTCAGCCGATTACTTTGTAGTCCATGAATTTTCAGTCACGATACTTGTTTTCATAATTTGGACATCTGGGTTTCTTTTCTTTTTATTTTTAACCTTTTTTCTTCGGCGTAAGTGATAAAGGCAACCAGCGACTTCTGGCCACCAGGATTTATGTCAAGAGTTGTCATTTGTTGGACAGTTATTTTTGGATAATATCCTTCCAGCTTTTAATTTAATTTTGTTGAAGATTAGGAATTAAATGCTTTTTTCTTCATTTGTCTTCACAATGACATTCTATTATACTTGTTTCCTCACTCTTTTGTGCAATTGAGTAACTGTTGTAGTTGGAATGTGTGATTTTGGTTTAACGTTGCATATCTCTTGTTATTGGTGCCTAATTGCATAAGCATGTGATTACCACTCCTAAAAATTGTACTATCATTTATTATGTCTCAAGTGGATCTTAGTTTCTTTCTTTCGATTTTTATTTTTTGTTAAGTTTTCCCAAATCCTTGGTGGGATTAGAACCATTAGATTGTATACTTCAATTCTTTGTTTTTTCTCAACTGCAAGAAAAGGAAGTTATGGTCCAGAGTGTGAAATTCATACTTTTTCCCTCCTTAATCCTAGTATTGATCATGTTGATTTTGAATAATTCCAATGGTGTAGTCTGAATACATTGACAGGAGCATTATGATGCTCTACTTGTGTAGTGTGTCAGACATGAAAGGTCCTGATGAGCTGGGTTATGTATGAGCTTTTCTGTATGTCTTGGAATTGGGTGCATGGAGACTTACGATGCTTTATGGTCAAAAGATTTAATATAATCCTTGTTGGACAACAATATATGATTCTCTCTCAAGCTATGAAGTAAAAACTGTAATTGCATCTATAGAAGCATGTATATGCGTAGATATCCTGGGATATGCCAGTAAGTGTATCTGTCATTGTTGGCATGTTGATATTGATGAACTATTCAACATGACAAGATGAAAGAAAAGTATTTTTTTTTTCAATGGAGTATTCCCTTTAGTATATTTAATCTTTTTGAGTATGCTGCAAAACTCCATTGTCTTATGTAGTAATGTGAATTGGTTCATTATTTGCATCCGTGTGACCTCTATAGCAAAGAAATAAAGAAATAACCAAAAGAAGAATGTATTTCTTTCTCCTTCAACCCCTCACAGCATCTTATCTCCCAATTTTACCACAATTATGAGTTGTGAAAAAATTTAATATTATGATGTGTGTTTTTGGTTACTAGTTTACATGGACATTAGTTTGTTGACAAATTAATTAATAAATTTGACATGGAATCTTTCTAACGTAAGTGTTTGCAAATCTTTGAAAATGACAATTAATGAGGTGAAACATGGTTTCCATTGTGGCCCATATCTGTGCTTAGAAAAAGATGTTGCTTATGGAACTTAGCTTAGAAGATGATGCTTGACATATCTTTTGATTTTTACCTCAACCCCAAATCTGGCATGGCCTGCTTCGAGTAATGGCTGCAAAAGAATGTTAGGAAAACTTATTTAACTCTTTAGGAAAACTTGTGTGATGTTTTTCAGTCATAAAGCATAATATTTAACCATGCTTTGGGTAGAGCCACATTATTAGGTGGCATAATACTTATGAGTTGGATGCATGGTGCTCTAACAGTCACTCAAGTTGTTTACTTAATGAGGTGCCTCTGTGTAGACCTTGAAGGTGATCTTAGTGTGACATTTGAGAACTTTTTGTTTGTCACAATATGGTAACTTTCCTTGATTGTTCTACTACGAACGGCTTCATAATTCAATCAATCAAAAATTCTCTCCATCAAAACAGTAAAGAAAGAAACCAGTTGAAAATCTCTTTTATGAATGGTTTGAGTGCTCATTGTGAAGGTCTGTTGGGAGAAATTTGTCTTGACCAATTGATTTCTTGATAGAGCGTTGCTGAAGCCCATATATAGGAGATCTTAATCGTTTTTCTGATGGGATTTTGATTTTTGTTTCATTCTTTTTGGTCATATTGCTTGAGGATCTATGGGTGAAGAAGCCTTTAGTTAGATGAAATGAGGGAAGTGTACCTTTTAGTAGCTTATTTGATGTCATTTGTACAATTTTGAGTTACCAACCTTGAGGAAGATGGGTCATTGGAATGTTGGAACACTACAGATTGTTCTTTCTTGTTTAATCTTTGTTCCATTATTAAGGTTCATTAAAAATGTACTGTTTGTGGATGTTGTGGAAGTACTCGGTTAATGGGTAAAGAATTGCATGGACTTATTGGTTATGCATAGACAAGCAAGAGAGACAAATGGGGTTTTCATATGTAGGATTTGAGAATAAGACTTATTGGTTATTGGTTAGTTTCTTACAAAAAATACAAAAATAGGTCATTTGAAACTTGGTCTCCTGTGTGATCTGCTCTTTTCTTCGTAGCCTTTCTTGTTACTTTTAAGCCAAGAAATGACAGAATGCAGGATAATGGGTGACAATTTCTCAGTTTGAGATAAGCAGAAAATGTTTAGGTCGTGGCCAAGTGCTGAAAGGGTAAGTGGGGTCAAGGATTTGCAAATAACCTTTTCACACCTCAATCTGCGAAAACTTTTCCTCCCCAAACTGAAATACATCCCAGTGATTGTCTCTTTAAGCTCAGCAGTTGATGTGAAAGAAGCCATCGTATGGGGAATGCTGATTCCAAACCAATTTACATTCCTTCTATGTCATAATTAAACACCTCTCTCCCAACTAAACCAAACTAAGAAAAAACAAAAACAAAATGGAGAGCAGGACTAAAGTGGTTTGTTTCACAATTAATGTACTATCGGTGGTGGTTTGATGGCCTAAGAAAATTTTTAAAGTAGTTAGGCAAATATTAGGGTATGACCTAGGGGTGTAAACGAGTCGAGCCTGAGTGAGCTTCTCTTGTTTGATCTTGGCTCTTTTAAATTTTACTTGAGCTCGAGTCGAGCTTAAGGACGAGTCAAAATTGAGTTCGAGCTCATAATAAGTTGAGTTGAGCCAGTTCGAGAGCTAGCTCTTACATTTAATGGTTTTTTTTTTTTTTTTTTTTTTTTTTTTTTTTTTTTTTAAAAAAATTTAAATTTTAAGTACTCTTAAACGGCTTAAGAAGCCAGCTTGCATATGAGCATTTGATTAGTCTAGCTAGTCGAGTATGGAGCCTGAGTCAATACAGTATGACAATTGGTTTCGAAGAGAGGATATGCATCCTTTTGTAAATAAGTAAACTTAGGGATTGGTGTTTTCTTAGCAATGTGGGACAAGTTAGTATGTTGTATTCAGATTGCATTAGGTCAACGCCCCCTACAAAAAAATATTTTTTCAACGTTTCTCTTTCGCAATCTCCCTCACCAATCATAGCGCGTATTCCACCCCAGCTCTCATTTCCTACTCTCTCTCTTGCTCACCAGATAGACAGTGATCCAAAGTGTTTGGGTCTATTTGATTCTTCAATAGTTTATGTCTTTCACAATCTCTTTTAAAAGTTTCTGCTTGATTCTTCTTCCTTTCGTTTGGGTCTGTTCTAATTGAATATGGGTCTTTTTAATGATTGCTCTCTCTCTCTCTTTGATCACGATGGGTTTGAAATTTTTCGTTTTCTAACGCTTAAACATAAATGTAATTTTAAGATTTTAATAATTGTGAGATATAATTAATTATGTGTTACTTAGTTTTGGTATATATATATACACGAGCTTGCTCACGAGCTTAACCGAGTCGAGTCGAGTCGAGCTTGCTTCGTTTAATATTTGAGTCAGGATTTGTGGTCACGAAGCGTTTCATTTAATAATCGAATCGAGCACAAGCCGATCCCCTGCGAGCGAGCGGCTTTCTCACTTAACACCCCTAGGTATGGGTTTGAATTATGCAATGAGAATTTTCATGCCTGGTTAGTGTAAACTACCTTGGTTCCCATTGATGCCCTAGTGGGGTTGAGTCAGTCTATGGTTTAATCGGACTTGAGGGAGCGCTTGTGATTCTTACTGTCTAAATCACTTAACACCCCTAGGTATGGTTTGAATTATGCAATGAGAATTTTCATGCCTGGTTAGTGTAAACTACCTTGGTTCCCATTGATGCCCTAGTGGGGTTGAGTCAGTCTATGGTTTAATCGGACTTGAGGGAGCGCTTGCGATTCTTACTGTCTAAATCACTCATGTGCGGCTCCCAGCTAGTAGGTGTTACTATAATCATGCTCGGGGTATAATAGCCGCAAATGGTCTGCCCCACTTGCCTTTTTTGAATATATATATATGCAGTGAAAATCAGCCTTTTTTTTTTTTTTTTTTTTTTACAAGTGATAATTGATTTTCATTGCTACATCATTAAGTTATATGACAATCGTATACTTGTCTACTAAATAGTATTATTCTTTATTTATATATTGGAAAGAAAAATGTTATTTAATAGATTGTTATACAATTATTATTCAACTAGATGATGATGTAATAGTGAAAATTAGACATTTTATCCACACTTGTAAAACACAAAAAAGGTTAATTTTTATTGTTATGTTATTCTAATTCTATGGTAGTTGTTAACAATCTATTAAATAGCATTACTCTAATAGAAATAAATCATGCCTATACAATTTTGAGAAATGATATATAGGGTGCGTTTGGGAGTGCGTTTTTAAAAAAATAATCTGCGATTTTAAACCAAATTGCATCTTTAGGATGTTTGGGATTGCGATTTTAAAAACGCAAATTTTAAAATCGCAAAAAAATCTGCGATTTTCATAAGCTGATTAGAGGGTGCTTATTTGAAAAAGTGCGAATTTAAAACAAAATCACGATTTCTATTAAAAAGATATTTGACGCAATAGTTACCTTTTTTAGAACGAGAATGAAAAAAATACCAAGAATACCCACCTAAAATATATTAAAACCCTTCTTTTCTCTTTTTGTTTTTTCTTCATCCTCTCTGTCTTGTTCAGCCTTATTGGTAATTTGGTCATGAAACCGCAATTATATGTTAATGTTATCCAAACACTCAATTGATAAAAAAAGTACTTTTTAGTATGTTTTATCAAACGCCTATTCGATTTTAAAAAGTAGCGATTTTAAAAACGTAATTTTTAAAAACGCAATTTTTAAAATCGCACTTATTGAAATCGCACTCCCAAACGGGCCTTCATCTCACAGATGTGGTAGTGTCTATCAGTCCTTGGAAATTTTATTTATTTATTTATTTTTTTTTTACAATGACTTATCTAAGGATTGATGAGCACTTGTTGATGTGGCATTTTTGTGTACAAAAATATTAATAATAAAAATAATCATTTGTAATAGAACGAATCCTTGTGAGATAAGGCTATATTGAGGATATCGAACCTTAAGGACTGCACATGCGTTGTTATTAAGCTTGTCATGATTGAGAGTAACTCAATTTTAAAGAAATTTGATTTGTTTTTGTTTTCTAAAAATAAGTATATAAAAGTAAAGATAAATAGTAATAATGAGAGAAAGAATAAGGGTTGATTTCACTGCTAACCGCATAACTATGGTCAGTCATAAATTAATAAGGGAAATTCATACTAGGCATGATATAGGGCTCGTCTCACTCGAGTAGTCAAGAAAATACTATAATAAAGAAATAAGTATAATTCATTTTCGGTTGACACAAACTGTCTGCCTAACCTCTAGATACAGTAGTACGGTCCATCTTCCCTACGGATGGACGCTCAAATCATTTAATTAGTTATACGCAATCAAGGGATAAGCATAATTCATCTTTATATCGTACAAATTGTATACTTAAATTATACTAAGCTAGGGTGTAGAGTAATTCGCATTCCCTAAGCATGACCTATCAAACCCTTTTGATTGTTAGTTAAAACCGTTGTATAATAATCATTAATATAATCACAGAAAAATATGAAGGATTGAGTTCAATCAAAATAAAAAGTTTTCTAAGACAAGAGAATAATTTCATAATGATTGAATATAAACTTTAAAATCAGATCTATAATTTATACAACCATCATGCATATAGAAAATTTTTAAATTAAAAATACAATTAAATCATTATTACTTGGAAATGGCTATATCAACACCTTATTACGAATTTAGCCGTTCATGGTGATGCTAGAATGGCATATTGCCATGTTCATCTTATCTTCAACTTTTCAAGCATTCAAGAAGATATTTTATGTTTAAAACTAAGCACACATTCTCCTCGAGGCTTAGAAGCCTATTTATAGGGTGTAAAACAAACCTAAAAGTCTTAGAAATCTAAATAAATAAATAATAAATAAATAAATAAATCGTGCTTCAGTCTCCTAGTCCAATTAGGAAGAAATCCTAGTACAAATCGGAATAGGATTCGTTTAGATTTTCGTCCTTATATTGCGGGACAATTTTGGCATAACAAACGTCTGAATTAGGAAAATCGTATTTCAGAATTATTTGTAGTATTTTGAGTTAGCTTTCCAATGCCCTGATTTCAACTCAATCCGATACTTGATCTGAAAGTAATGGTCAAAATACTAAGATGTGTGCAGAATCCTAAATTTTATCTAATCCGATTTTAACTCCAATTAGAGAAATTCTAATTTAACCATTTATTTGATTTGATTAAACTTAACCACATCATATAGGACATCTATTATGACTGGTTAGGCTTAACCACATCTTGTACCTTCTCAAAGTGTGCTTTAAGTACAAAATCAATGAAATTTCTTGCATCTTTATTAATAACCTGAAAACATTAAAACAACACAAAATTAAACAAATAACAATGCTAAAAAATTAACATTTGTGAGTTAAGTGGCTTGAATATGCAATATTCAGTACTTATCATATCTATCTAGTAAGATGGAGTGCAATAAAAGTGTGATACATAACAATACTCATACATTTTAGACCTAGTGAATGTAAATAATTATAAAGGATATACGGCTAAGGCTTTACTAGCGGCCTAGGAAAAAGAAACAAACTCATGGGAATATTTATCAAGCAACTTCAACTAATTAGTTTCTTAGACTCATTAACTCTATATTAGAAAAACGGTAAAAAGATCTTCAAAATAATAAAAGAGTATATTCTAACAAATCTAACATTACAAAGAGAAATTGGAAAAGTACATATACTCCTTCAAAAAAAACACCCAACTTGTAATCTACTCTCAAACTAAAGATTGCATTAATGTCCTCCTTAAAACTACTAAAAATTTGCAATGTCCCTCAAATGAGAAAACACCTTTAATAAATTATTTATTTATTTATTTTTTAAAAAAGACCAAAAAAAAAAAGGGCCTGAAGGAAGAGGAGGTGGCTCTTCGGCCGAATGGGGTACCCCAAATGGGCAGGGGTGGTTAAACCACCCCCTCAAAATTTTTAATTTTGGGCCATTTGGAAACCACCCCCATCGGCAAAACTGTTAATTGGCCAGTTGGGGGTGGTCCTACTGCATTGTTTTTTTAAACGCCAACAAACTATAATCGTTAACTGTAATCATCGCCGACAAAATTGTTACAGGCGTTTGTAAGCAATGCTGGCAAAAACCAGCAATTATTTTTTCGGCGTTCGTTTTTTTTTTTTTTTTTTTGAACAAAAGCCAATATGACTTTCAGCGTTGTCTTTTGCAAATGCTAGAAAATCCTTGTCGATGTTTTTAAAACAAACACCGACCCGCGAGGGAAGGAAGGAAAATAATAAAAAATATATCAAAATAACAGAAAATAAGATAAATTACATTGGTCAATAATGGGGTTTGAGTAATGATATAAGAATGATTAGAGTCGAAGTAACTTTTAAATTTATCATCGCATTTGAGATGATCATTATTAAATTTTAACCTAGTAGTGATTTTAAATATCATATCATATTTGGAATGATTCTACGAGGGTTCTAATCCTTCCTATATCTTTACTCGTAGGGTTTTGATAGAATCTCACCACCAAGAAGAGCATAACAATCATGATTCCATGAAAACATCTTTTTTATTATCTAATTATAAAATGTTATAGACTCTAGATTAGATGACTTTGGGCCAAACCCATTACAATAAGACTCATAAAATTAAAAGACCAACTTATTTATTTTTCCTTCATCATCAAACACCCTCAATGTTTAGTGGGCGTTAATGAACCATCATAGCAAAACGCGAGTCTTATGAAGACCTTTCCAATGCTACATCAAATTGTCGGGACAATTATCTTTCAACATCATCTATCCCAATGTTTAGAAGCATTGATAATAAAAAAAAAACGCTAGAAAATTTGTTCTAGCATTTTCTTGACATTGCTAATGCTCGACAATTTTTGGTTGTCTAAATTCTTTTTTTTATTTTTTATTTTTTTGGGTGAAGTTCACTTAACTTCTCAAATTATTATTTCAATGACAATTTATTCTCCAAACTATTAATTAAGACAATTTACCATCCAAATTATCAAAACAATGACAATGTATCCTCCAATGCTAGCAAAATGACAAAATTACCCTTATAAAATTTTCAATAAGACAAAAATACCCTTAAAATTTGAAAAAAAAAAAATAATAAATTTTAGTATTTTTGTTTTTATTTTAATAAGGGTAATTTTATCATTTTGTTAAAATTGGGGGTACATTGTCATTGTTTTGGTATTTTGGGGGGTAAATTGTCGCAATTGATAGTTTAGGGGGTAAATTGTCATTGTAGTGGTAGTTTGAGGGAATTAAGTGAACTTTACCTCTTTTTTATTTATTTTGTATTTTTTATTTATTTTAAGTTAAAAAAAAAAAAAAGAAAAAAAAAAAGAGGTGTTGAATGAACTACCCAAAAGCGATGAAGGATTGCCGAACTATCCCTCCAGATGGAGGGTCTGGTTTAGATATCCTTAAAGAAGTTGAGTGGCGGTTGATCAGCAACTACCATATTTTAATTTTATTGGTTTTATTTTTTTTTTCTTCTCTTTTATTTTTTTTTTATATAATTTTAAATAATAATTTGAATATTTCAAATAAATAAATTAGTACTAGCGTGTTACTTGTGCAAGTTTCCATTTATTTTAAGGTTAGAATCTAACAAATCGTGCGGGAGTTTGAAAAGAACAAATAACCCAAATTAAAGTTTGAAGGCATCTTTGCAAAATGTTTTTTTTTTTTTACATGACTATACAAGTGAAAGAGAAATGGGTGATTCAAACTAGTATTCTTCGCTTTATGAGGTGTAGTCCCTAGTTGATTGAACTACCCCTTAAAGACATCTTTGCAAACGGTTAGTTTGAGGGTTTATGTTTAGTTTGGTCTCTCCTACCAAAATAGGCACAACACAATAAGAGTTTTCCCGCAAAATAGAAAATAACATAACAAAGAAGCTAAAAAACCCTGATGTCTCATGAGAAAAAAGAAAGAGTAATGACAACTCATAAAACTCACACACCGAATGATACAAACTTAGATACACAACTTAAGAATTAGATTTTACTCATGTGAGATACAAGAATTGTAACATATTACCATGTTTTCGAAGCCAATATTCACAGTGGCTCACTCTATTGACACTGACTCAATAGTAGCATTTTCTCTTTTGGCAGCTCCACTCACTTATCAGTATTTTAATTCAGCCCATAGATCTCCCCTTCCGTGACTTGAACTCGTGACGTGGTGTTTTGGTTCTAATACCAAATGATACAAACTTTGGGTAGAACACACTATTAAAAATCGAATTGCAAGGAGAGAGTATTGAAAAACTTATATACACATGTAAGACACAGGAATCATAATACAGAAACCCAAGATACTTCTCATTGTCTGGGCTTCTCGTGTCAATTGTTCATGTCTTTCTAATACAAACTTTGGGTAGAACTCACTATTGAAAATTGAATTGCAATTAGAGAGTATCGAAAAACTTATATAAACATGGTTAAGATTAACACATATAAGACATAGGAATCATAATACTGAAACCCAAGATACTTCTCATTGTCTGGACTTCTCGTGTCAATTGTTCCTGTTGCTGGTGGTGGAATTTTCGTGTGAGTTGGAAAATAAAAGGCAATAAACATAACATGGCTGTAGATAAATGGCTCTAACATTATTTTAAAAGATTTTATAGCATTGCTCTAATGTCATGAAACATTAACAACTAAGATTGTCACATATAGATTAGGAAGAAAAAAAAAGAAAAAATTGTCTACATATAGGGAAACTTTTGACAAAATTATCCTCCAGGAAAATGAAAATTTTATCAAATATTTATAGAGGCTCTTAGGATTTGAAAGGGAAAGCAAATACCTCATTGTTCCAACTTCTAGAAACTAATTAAATCTGGAACAACTTGATTAGAAGCAAGAACAAGAGGAAATCCAGTTAAAGTAGTTGTATAAGGGTCTTCTCTTGCAGTAATACTTCTAATACCAGACGAATTCCCTGCCCCATTAACCTTCAAATCCTCCTCAAAAACTTCCCATTTCTCAGTAATTATTGTTTTCAAAACTCTCTTCGATTCCCTTTGTTCAACAATGGCTCCACTTTCTTTCAACACAATGGCTCTCATGTCCTCCGGCGGCATGCCATTTCCGTCCAAGCTCTTCCCCTTGAATTCCCCATTGATTATTTGCTCGAGATCTCTAAAATCTTCGTCTGGGATTTGCTCAACGTTTGGGAATTCCGACGCGTTAATGACGCCGATGTCCCTGCAAAATTCGAAAAACATTGCGAGTTCTTCACTTTGCACTCTTGCCTTTTGGAGAACTACGAGCGCCATTTCTGCCTCATCCTTCCCGCCAACCTCGTACACCTGCAACAGAGCCTGCGCGATCCCACTGCAAATTCTGCTGTATACCTCGAAAATCTCTACGACTACACAATCCATGGCTTCAAGAACAAGAGTGACGATCATGTCCTCAGTCCGCGGCTTGATTTGAAGCAGCACGTCAAGCAAAGACTGCCATTTTTGTAACCTCGTGAGCTCCTCTGTAAACGGTTCCTCTGTCAGCCAGATACGTCCTTTCTGTAGCTTCATCTCCGACCCCAACAAGGCAGATTTCTGGTCTAGAAACAGAAAATAAGCCCGAATGAAAACATCGTAGCCCCATGTCTTGCCCATTTTGGAGTGCCCATCGCTGAAATTTGATAGATCAAACGGCAGCCTGCCAATCATTTGCACGGCAGGGGGTTTACAATGGAAAACGCCATGCATGAGCATCAACCCCTTTAAAGCCACAACCCAGCTCCTGGTCTTTTCCATTCGCATCGACAGCGCCCTTATCAAAGGTTTCAAGTAAATGGCAGAGGTGCGCACCCATTGAAAGACCCTCTGAGCGTTCTTGTAATCGACGAAGGATTCATCGTGGCTGGTGGCCTTGATGACCAACGCCTCGAGATCCGGGTTCCGGTACGGAGTCCTCCGAGATATGCTGGCTAGCCATATGCTGTTCCTGTCTTTAAGAGCCCCGGCCGCCCTTTTCCATAGCCTCATTTTCCTCTTCTCTATTGGCGCCAGCAGTTCCCGACTCCAAAGCTACTTTCCCTTATTTTAGCTTTCTCTTGCGCATCTTCCTCTGTATTTTTTTTTTTTTTTGTTTACTTGTTTTTGTTTGCAACATGTTGATCGATGACAGGCTGAGATTGAACGTGCAGAAATTAGTAATAAAATCCAAAACAGAAGGGACTTGTTTGTGCCGGCCATAATAAGCGTTCAACGTGTGTTTTATTTAGGATGATCTGGTACCTGTTATTCTTGATTTTTCCGAGTTTGTTTTTCGCTACATATTAATTTCGGACATTGTCAATGATCGTTACGATGTCACGCGCGGTTGACGCGTTTTTGTTTCGGGGACATGGTGGGCGTGCGAGATTTACGCGTTACATGTTGTTCCTTTGATATTTATTACTGAGCTTTTATTATTGTTCGACGTAGATTAGTAATGATGGAGTCCTGTATATTATCATAATGTTTCCTCACGCGATTTTTTTTTTTTTTTTTTTTTTAGGATTTCCGGACATAGAAAAACAGAAAAAATAAAATAAAATGAAAAGAAAAAAAAGACAAGAGGAAGAAGGACCATGACGTTTTGTTAGGCAAATTTATGTGTTGAAGCGCTGGTGAATTTGCCTTAAGATTAGGGGTGGGCACGGGTTAGGGTGGGGCAGGTATTGGCTTTTTTTTTTTCACCTGCCCCGCATTTTGCGGGTTTGAGAAATTTCAACCCGTCACCCGCAAAAAAATACAGTACCCGTGCGGGTTTGGGTATTGCGGGGCGGGTTGAATAGGCACAAGTTTTGCGGGTTTTGCGGGGTGGGTCGGGTAAGAATCCAAGGCATCAAAATTTTCTCTTCCAAGGATTTTCTCAGCAAGCAAACAGATCGAGGGAAAGAAGGAGAAGAAGAGAAGAAAATCAGAGGGAAAGAGGGGAAGAAGAGAAGAAAATCAAATGGAAAGAAGAAAAAATTTAACTAATCAATCACAAGTCAAAATTTACCTCATGATTCTGGATTCATGAGAACCTAATAATATGAGGGAAAGAAGTCAAAGAACCATGGTCTATAATTCCAGCTTTCTCTCTCTCACCGCAAATTCTTTTCTCTCTTTCTCACTGATTCTCCCTCCATTTCACTCTTAGCCCAACTCTCTCCCAACTCCTTCTCAGTCTCCTTGTCTTTTCGTCTTCGAGGCTTCGAGCTCTCTGGATGTCGGCGGAAAGAGCATGGGTGGGAGCTAGGTGATGGAAGCTGCGTGGAGGGGGAAAGAAGGAGAAGAAGAAGAAGAAGAAAATCAGGGGGAAAGAAGGAGAAAACTCTCTTGCTGGTTTAAACTTTCCAAAATGGCCCCATATTTTTTAGGGAGAATTCCAAAAATGCTCTCAAGTAAATAAACTAAAATTAAAAAATAAAATATAATTTAGGAGTGTTCATAGCGAACCCCTTTGGCCATTTGGGAGGGGTGGTCGGCCACCCCCTTTGGCCCATTTGACTGCCACCCCCATGGCCCATGGGGTGGTTGTCCAAAAATGAATTGGGAGTGGTAGGCCATACCCATGACTCATAGGGTGTTTTGGTCACCCTTAAGGTCTACATGGGATGGTTTGGAGGTGGACGAACCACCCCATGGGCTGTGGGGTGGCGAGAGGCAGCCAGATGGGCCAAAGGGAGTGGTTGGATACCCATAAATTTTTGTTTTGTTTTTTTTTTTATTTGTTTTCTTCTTTCTTTGTTTTTCAAAAATATAGGGGGAATTAGGTCTATTAAATAATTTTTGTTTTTTTATTTGTTTTTCAATAAGGGAAGGGCCATAAAAGAAATTCGGTTGGCGTTGGCCCAAACAGCCAACACACCATTCCAATCGGCCGAAACACAAAATCACTTCAAAATTTCCACAACAAACACAAAAGCCTAAAATGAAGCAAAACCCAACCACCCAAACCAAATAACTCGTTGATTCTCTCTCATTTCTGTGACTTCTGTTTTTCTATCACACTCTCCATCTCTCGGTCTTGTTTGGTGAACAATGAGCTACAACATAAATAGGCCGGAGGGGGATGGGTTTGAAAGAAGAAAGGGAAACAGGGGAGGGGATTTCTGCTTGTGATCTAACTGAATACCCATTGCTTTCTGATATTCGGGCTAACCCACCCATAACCATAATATTTCGGCTAACCCACTCATACCTAAAAGGGCTAAAATCCATTTGGTGAAATTCCCAGCTCAAATACCCTTTGGTGAAATTTTTTTGGTTGGCTGGGTATTTGAGTTGGGAATTTGCTGAAATTTTTTAGCTTGGCTGGGTATTTGAGCTGGGTCTTTGCTGAGATTTTTTTGCTTGACTGGGTATTTGAACTGGGAATTTGTTGAAATTTTTATTGGTTGGCTGGGTATTTGAGTTGGGTATTTGCTGAAATTTTTTTGATTGGTTGGGTATTTTAGCTGGGTATTTGCTGAATTTTTTTTGCTTGGCTGGGTATTTGAGTTGGGTATTTGCTGAAATTTTTGTGCTTAACTGAGTATTTTAACTGGGTACTTTGGTTCTATATAAGTAATAGTCATGATAAATGAGTATGGTGATTTGGTTCGATGTTTTTGGTTAAATGGTCATGCTAGCTGAGTATGGGTTAAGGTTTAGTTTGTTCATGAAATTGGTTGTGATATATTTTGATTTATTTTGAAACTCTAGGAAGGATTTGGAATGAAGCATTTTTGGTTGATGCCAGATACATTATTTTTGTCCAGAAATAGTGTTGGTGGCTTATGGTACATAATAGTTGTGTGAGATCTTATTTATGTTGATCTGATTGTGTAGAATTCGGACAACCGTGGATGTGGGTTTTTCAAATGGGTAGATATGGATATTTGTCAATATGGTAAGCGAGTGGTTTCAAAACTGTTTGAGTGGCACGAGAATTTGAAGACTGAACGTGCACAGATTGGAACAACAATTGATGTGGTATTTTTGTGTCAAAAAATATCAATAATAAAAATAACCACTCGCAATAGTACGAATCGTAGGATAGGGCTATATTGAGAGTGTCGAACCTCAAGGACTGTAGGGGTTTTATTATCAAAATTCGAAAGATTAAAATTAACTTATTTAAAAAGAGAATTGATTTGATTTTCTTTAAAACTAAAGTGCATGAAAATAAAAGAGATTTAAAATAAGAGAGAGAGTGTAGGGTATTGACTTCACCTCTATCCGCACAACAATGGCTAATTATAATTAATCCCAGAAATTCATTCTATGCATGTTATAAATAAACAAGAAACTACCTTATTAAAGAATAAGCATAATCTATCTTTGGTTGGCACGGATCGTCCACCTAACCACTAGGATGCGGCATCCCTAGGTATAAATTATCAAATTCTTTAATAGGGTACATATAATCAATGAATAAGTGTAACCCATCTTCGGTTGGCACGGATTGTCTACCTAAATTACACTAAACTAGGGTGCAGTACAATCCGTCTTCCCTGGGCATGGCCTATCAAATCCTATTGATCATATGCCAATTAAACCCGTTGTATAACCATCATTCTCATAATCACAGAAAACAAGAATGATTTGAGATCAATAAAAGTAAAATACTTTCTAAGACAAGAGAAGAATTTCACAAATATTGATTTTGGAATTTAAGAACAATTGCATTTAATAATTAAGAACATAATCAAAATGTAGCAATTCTCATAGTTATACAATCAACATGTATAAATTGAAAATCTAGAAATTAAATACAATCAAACCATTGTGCTTGGATAGAGTTACATCAACACCCTACGAAAGGGTTTAGCCCCTCATGATCTTCTAAGCTCCAAAGACAAATTTCTGATTTCTAGCTCTAGGAAGCGGTGTGTCTGTTTACAATGTTTATAGCCCTATTTATAGGGAATTGGAAAACCCTAAAACCCTAGAAATCCTCAGAAAGTCGGAAGTCAGTCTCCCAGTCCAATTGGGAGACTGAAAACCAAGCCCAAGCTGGAAAAGGGGTCTTGCCGTGCACTGTACGCCCGTGTGCGCTCGATCCAAGATTTGGTGCGCTCGAGCGCCATGCGCTCAAGCCTAACTGGTGTGCTCGCGAGCGCAGGTATGCGCTCGATCCTTGGTCGCAGACGCTCGAGCGTAGGTGCGCTCGATCCTAGGTCCAGAATACTCAGCTTTTTGATCTTTTAAGCCCATTTTCCAATGGTTTGTCAAATGAGACCTGAAACGCAAAAACAAAACAAAATCAAACAAATAACAACGCTAAGGAATTAACATATTCAAATTAAGGGGCTTGAATGTGCAACATTTGGCGCTTATCAACAATCTCGAATGAAATTTTGAAATGTAAGATTGAAGTTGCTGAATATAAGGCCAAAATGGAGGTTGAATCTGTTAATTTTGAAATGCAATTACAAACGCAGAAGAACAAATTTCATGCAAAGGAGATGAAGTACTGGTTTGCCTTAACATGTTCATTTATCCTCCTTGCTGTATTGATGTTTTGTCTTGTATCTAATAGATATTCCTCAAGGTTGATGTTCCCCTGAGCATCTAATGAAATGTGTAATGGAATGTGTAATGCAAACCTTATGGTGTAATGTATTTTGTGGTGTTGTTGTCCACTTTTTTTGTGTGAGACAATTAATTTACATAGTATTGTTTTGTGCGATACAAATAATTTACCTACTGTTGTTGTGTAAGAAAAATAATTACCATCCAAAAAGCCACCACATTGGCAAACAACATGAACACCAAATATTACAACCTGTATGCATGTCACAACCTGTATGCATGTCATAAAATAATTACATAACATTTATTAACCTGTCTTCATGTCACAAAATAATTACATAACATTCATTAATAATATTAGAAAGCCACCACATTGGCTAATATGGTGAACACAAAATATTAGAATTACATCTGTCTGGCTTCATGTCACAAAATAATTACATTCATTAACTCACAAAACGATCCAATTCAGAAACATTCATGGTTGCCATATTTTTTGCTTCCCTTTCCCCTCTCCCTTGTCCATTTTTGCATTTTGTTTACCACTAGGTGGAATTGTTTCACTTGGTGCCACTTGGGATTTGAGTATGTCAAAATCAGGGGGGGCAACCCTAAAGGTAAAACCACCTGCTCGTGGAAGTGTCCAAGCACATAGTGGTCCACCTCTTGGAATTTTTGATGGTCTAGCAGGCTCACCCGTGATATCAATCACCAGCTTGCCCTTGCGGTTAGGGTCCCTAAGACTACTAGCGTCTACCCTCAAATCACCAGCAGCTCTTGATCTTGTGGCTAATTCCAACAATTTCTTCCAGGTTCTAACTGTAGGACCCGCCTGCAGATTTTAGACAAAATAATATATTAGATAATAAATTCAAAATCAGCACATAGAATAAATAATAACGCCTTTAATAAATTCAAATTAAGCACATACACTAAATAATAAGGCTTACATTGGATTGGCTATCACGAAGTTCAGTTGGGGCACAACTTTGGGATTTGTGAAGTTGAGTTGGATTAGTTGGTTGTGCACGTGGTTGGGGAGAAGTAAAAACAACATACATATTTTTGAAAAAATAATGTCACATAAATAACCTACCTAAATAAATTCAAAATCAGCACATAACAGTGTCTTTAACCAATTCAAGATCAGACACAAAAATGCCTTCAATAAATTCAAAATCAGCACATAACAATGCCTTCAATAAATTCAAAATCAGCACATAACAACAACATCTTTAATCAATTCAAGATCAGACACAACAACGCCTTCAATAAATTCAAAATCAACACATAACAAAGCCTTCAATAAATTCAAAATCAGCATATAACAACAACGTCTTTAATCAATTCAAGATTATACACAACAATGCCTTCAATAATTTCAAAATCAGCACATAACAACGACTTTAATAAATTCAAAATCAGCACATAACAACAACGTCTTTAATCAATTCAAGATCAGACACAACAACGCCTTCAATAAATTCAAAATTAGCACATAACAACAACGTCTTTAATCAATTGAAGATCAGACACAACAACGCCTTCAATAAATTCAAAATTAGCACATAACAATGCCTTCAATAAATTCAAAGTTAGCACATAACAACAACGTCTTTAATCAATTCAAGATCAGACACAACAACGCCTTCAATAAATTCAAAATCAGCACATAACAACGCCTTCAATAAATTCAAAATCAGCATATAACAACAATGTCTTTAATCAATTCAAGATCAGACACAACAACGCCTTCAATAAATTCAAAATCAGAACATACACTAAATAATAAGGCCTTACATTGGATTGGCTATTACGAAGTTCAGTTGGGGTACGTCTTTGAGATGCATGAAGTTGAGTTGGAGCAGTTGGTTGTGCACTTGGTTGGTGAGTAGTATGAACAATCTACATATTTTTGAAAAAAAAAAATGTCATATTTTGTTATTACTATCAATTTAAAATCAGAACCTACAATAAATAAACAGGACTTACATCAAATTGACAAGTAGGAATTTCAGTTGGGACAGTTGGTTGTACACTTGGTTGGGGAGCAAAAGGTTGTGCAATTCGGCTCACACTGCCTGATTCGGTTCTATCATGGCTAGTACCAACATTGGTTGCTTGACCTCCTCTTTGCCTTTTTGTTCTAGTATTGGTTGATTGACCTCCCCTTTGTCTTTTTCTTCCACTTCCTGATGCGGCATTAGATGACTCATCCAACTACAAAAATAACATAATAAATGATTACCAATGAATGACTAAAATTAACAAATAGCATTAGTAAGACAATTTCACAAAGACCATAACAGGAGAGTATGCAATAAAAAATTACCATATCAAGATTCTAATCAATTCCTGCAGTGGATCTGTAGTACTCTCGTACTTGTTCTCTTCTATCATCCTGCCTCAACTTTGTAGTGCATGTTTTCTTGTTGTGACCCCATTTTTTACAGTGCCCACACTGGTTTTTGGTTTTCCCCCTCCTGATGGCGTTTGGATTTTTGAGCTCCTCAGCCTCTCTCACTCCTACCTTCCTAGGTCTCCTAGGAGCTATTGTTGCCTTTGGTGGTTCGATAATCGGTTGATTGCTCCTAGGCCATTGCTCTTCACTAGGCATGGGATAGATGATGGGTTGATATATCTTCAGATACTTGTCTTTACTATAGTAGTCACTGAGATAGTCTATTGGATTGCCACCATGGTATAAGATGGCTGATATGGCATGACTGCATGGTATCCCAGTGACGTCCCATTTCCTACACCTACTTGTTCTGTCCTCCACACTGACTGCAAATCGTTTGCCCTCACATTTGACCTAAAAAATGCCATCGCCGGCATATGTGCACCAACAATGGCTGGCACCATCCTCTTCCTTCTCCAACTTGGCCATTATTTTTGGCCCTAAACTACCTTCCTCCATTGCAGCAATCAAATCCCTTTTCCTAGCATACCTCCTCATTAATTTATTCTTAATTCCTTCCAACATTGACAGTATTGTCAATTGACGGCACTTCAAGATTCATGAGTTGAAACACTCAGCACAGTTGTTATGTACCAAGTCAGACTTGGCCATGGTGTTGAACCATCCCCTACACCAAGTACTGGGATCAATCTTTGCCAAGTAATCATAAGCAGGCTCACTTACTTTCTTCATCTCTTCCATCGCATAATGAAAATCTGTCTGGGTATAAGATGATGCAGCAGTCCAAAGCATGTCCTTTAGCAATATCCCCTTGTGACCGGTACTTTTAAAATTGGCATACATGTGTCTCACACATGTACGGTGCTCAACTGTGGGACAGACCTGTTCGAGGCTTGGTATTGGGCCCTGCACATATGGTAAAATAAAATATGTCAGACATTATTCATACAAGTAAGTTAAATGTGTTAGACATTATTCATACAAGCATGTTTACCTCTTGTCGATCAGATATAAAAGTCCACCCTTGTGCTGGTGCTGGGCCAAGATTAGATATAAGTGCTTCCAAGAACCAAGTCCAACTGTCCTTTGTCTCTGCTTCTACAACCACAATGGACAGTCGATACATACTATTGTTGGCATCCCTCCGAACAGCAGCCATTAACTGGCCCTTGTACCTACCCTTCAGGAAGCATGCATCTACACCTATCATAGGTCTATACCCTTGTAAGAAACCTGTCTTCATTGCTGCGAATGATACATATAACCTCTGAAACCTGCAAGGGACCTCGGGCATTGGTCTCTCAACCATAAGAATTAAACAGCTACCCACATTGGTCTTCCTAACCATTGCTCAGTAGTCCCATAACCGATGGTATTGCTCATCCAACTTCCCATAAATTTTTGTTGCACCTACTTCCTTGCCCTATACAATGAGCTAACATGGGCATCTACATTCCACTTAGCTTTGACCTGTTTCTGCAAAACGTCTATAGGTAGGTTTGGCTGGTTTCTGAATGAGTCCATGCACCATTCAACTATCCAAGCTAAATTAATCATGTGATTCTTGTATCTTCTAGTGCATGAGTGTCTTGGATACATTGACACTAAGAGAAATGTGGACTCACCCTTTAACTTCTTCCCATAAACCCTGTACTTACATTTCTTGTCTTTGCAATGAGCTATAACCTTTTTTTGTTTCATTTCTTGGGAACTCTAAATCCTTACCCTTCAAAATATTTGCTTGCTTTACCGCTTTTCTAAACTGCACCGCATCACCAAACATATGACCTATTTGCAGCACTAGATTTTGTATCTCTTCTTTGGTAAATGGAATTCTTTTGGTGACATCACGAGGACTTGATGTTTCTTCATTGTCACTATCACTGGGAATGGGCAATCTAAGTATGTCACTAGGACAAAGATCTTCACTATCATCTTCATCATCTTCCCCCCTTATTTCTTCCACATGTCCACCCCCATCTACCTTATCCCTAAACCCTGCTTTATCATCAACAACACTCGAACCCCCCACCCTTTTTGACTCTACATGCTCCTCCCCATCTGAGTCATTAGCATTAGTATCTACACTAAGAACCTCATCCCAAAAAGCATCCTTCTTATATACAACAGTCCTCTCATATTCTTCATCCTCTTTTGCATTGTCATCTACCGTATCTACATCAACAGCATCAAACGAAACCAAATACAACTCAGCTAGCCCATGCCCTAAATGGTGTGAAACCATTTCATTTACATCATGATCAAATGATATCTGCCTTAATCCTTCATCTAAAGACCTATCAGGTATCTTGTAGTGAATGAGGTCACCATACCTATACCCATAATCCTTACATATTTCCTCGTTCCAAGAAAGACATCTTATGTACATCATGGACCGAATGATTATGAACAAACT
This sequence comes from Corylus avellana, assembly GCF_965113065.1. Lineage (NCBI taxonomy): Eukaryota > Viridiplantae > Streptophyta > Magnoliopsida > Fagales > Betulaceae > Corylus > Corylus avellana. The sequence continues at coordinate 16,268,197 of NC_142493.1, forward strand.
CACCCACATACGTACACCTCTTTTCCCTATTGAAATAACCATTGTAATGCACCTCAAATAGCAATATGTCACCAGCCATTATGCGGCCTGCCCCATTGAGACAGGATGCAAAAAGCATTAAACAAAATGCAACATGTAGTGACTCTACATGCAGTGACTTTTGGCTAAAGCATGCAGAATATTCTAACAAAGCATTAAACAAACAAACCCTAAACCCTAAACAACAATCAAACAGTGAGAAATAAACCATTAAGTATGCACTTAATTATTGCTAAACCCTAAGCATGCAGTGACTTTTGGCTAAAGCATGCAAAATATTCCAGCAAAGCATTAAACAAACAAACCCTAAACCCTAAACAACAATTAAACAGTGAGAAATAAATCATTAAGTATGCACTTACTTATTGCTAAACCCTAAGTATGCAGTGACTTTTGGCTAAAGCATGCAGAATATTCCAACAAAGCATTAAACAAACAAACCCTAAACCCTAAATAGAAATCAAACAGTGAGAAATAAACCATTAAGTATGCACTTATTATTGCTAAACCCTAAATATGCAGTGACTTTTTGCAGTGAACAACAACAATTAAACAGTGAGAAATAAACTTTAAGTACGCACTTAATTATTGCTAAACCCTAAATATGCAGTGACCTTTTGCAGTGACTTTTTGCTAAAGCAAACCCTAACAGACAGTCAAGTTTCTTCAACCGACAGTAGCCAATTAAAAAATGGAAAAATTTCCAACATTTTGCTAGTATCAATTTGACCAAAGAAGGTGGACCCTGTCGTTTTTCATTTGATAGACTTTTGACAATAAAATTATATGACCCACAAATAGACAACATTCGACAATAAAGAGGACCACAATGTTAAACTCGGCATACGGACAAAGGGGACCACAATGGTCGACGACTCGGCATACCTGTAAATAAAACAACCAAAATCATTTGACAAAAGGGACTATACCTGAAAAAGATGGCAGTGACGAAGAAGACGGCTCACGGCCAAATCTTCCAACTCAACTACATGAGACAGTCACTGGGTGGAATCGCGATTTAGGGTTGGAGTTAGTTTATTTGGGTGGAATTGCGATTTAAATCTAGGTGGAATCGCGATTTACACTTACTGGATTGATTGAGGAAGATTAGTGGTCGACAGCCCACAATGTGTTCTTCACAAAGACGGCTATCCAAATCCTTTTTCAATTTTGGAGTTTTGGTGATTTTCAAAAATAAAAACCCTAAGGATGTTTGTACACGTGGTGGTTTCAGGGGTAAAACGGGGCTTTCAATAATTTTTCCCACATGCCCGGCACGTGCGACCCCTTCCGTTAGGATTTCACAGAAAATCCTAACGGAAGGGCCAAAGTAAATGAAGCTAAAACTTTGATACATGAAAGTGAGAGTTTTTGAACAATGGGAGGTGTTTGCAAAAAGCGCAAAAGTATTGGGGGGGGGGGGGGGGGGGGTTAAGTGAAGTTTCCCCAAAAAAAAAAAAAAAAAAAAAAAGGGCACCACACAATGAAGAGTAGTTGCACAACGAGAGAGAAACAAATAAGATTTTGAACTATACACATACAGTTTGCTGGTGTGAGTTGCAATCACTTTTCTTTTCTCATGTATTGGGTGTATTGGGTTTAAGCGGTTTTCTCTTCAGAATTTTGAATTCCGTCTTTGATAATGAATTGATTATGACCGCCTTCGCATGTGGACATATCTCACATTGAGGGAACAATGTCAATCTTGAAGTTATTTTTTGTGATTATGTTGTCTTATTTACTGCAATTGTGGTCTTTTGCACAACAAGTGATATCTAAACCAGGTTTGGTATTTACATTTTCGATTATGGTAAATATGTCGACCACCAAGTAAGAATTGAAGAAGTTCTATGGGAAGAATAATTTTTCACTTTGGCAAAGGAGGATGAATGATCTTTTGATTCAACGATGAATCTACAACGCGTTATTGGGAAAGGTAAAGAAACCTCAAAAGATGGAAGATGGAAGAGATGGATTTTAAGGCTGTCAGTGCTATCTGTCTTAATTTGTCAGATGAAGTCATTCACAATGTGATTGATGAGAAAAATCAGAGTCAATTTGGCAGAAATTAGAAAGTTTGTATATGGCAAAGAATTTGACAAATAAATTGTACGTGAGGAAGCAACTACATGGTTTATAGATGGAGGAAAATACAGATATGTTGGAACACCTCAATAAATTCAACATGTTAAATACACAGTTGTTGAACTTTAGAATAAAGATTGAAGAACAAGAAAATAAAGAGATATTTCTATTAGCATTGCTATCCCCTTGTTATGATCATCTTGTTACCACATTGTTATATGAAAAAGAGACTTTGGCATTTGAAGATGTGACTGAATCTCTCTTGCCAAATGAAACAAAGAGAAAATCTCTCAATGTTTAGGCGGATGGGCTTGTGGTAAGGTTTGAGCCAAAGAGCGGACGGAATAAGTCAAAGGGGAAGAATGGTAGATGTAAGTAGTCTCAGTCTACATCATGATTGACACATGATGAAGACTCTTAGTTAGATGAAAAAGATATAGTGTGCTATTATTGTAACAATAAATGGCTCTATAGAAGATTGTGCAAAGTGTTGACACAAGATTTGGAAGATAAAAAAAAATTAGAAGGGTTTCATAGATATTGTCAGTGAGGCCAATGACGAGTCGAAGGATAGTAAGGTTAGCATAAATCTTCTTTCAATTTCCTCGGGTACATATTCTCTCATAGATTCTTAGTTTTGGATTTTGCTTGCTCATGATATCATATGTGTCTGGATAGGCAGTGGTTTGAGACATTCAAATCCTATAATTTTGGTATTGTTTTGACAACTAATGATGCTAGGTGTAAGGCCATTGAAATAAGTACCATAAAAGTTAGGATGTTTGATAAGATTGTGAGGACACTCACTAATGTTAGATATATTATAGACCTTAAGAAAATCTGATATCCTTAACATTATATTTCTTGGGCTATTGTTATTCAGCAAAAGTTAGAATTACGAAAATAATTGAAGGTGCTTTGGTGATAATGCAATGTGAAAAAATTGGCAATTTGCATAAGTTACTCGAGAACACAGTTACATGTGGAGCATCAACATCCATTTCAGCAGAACTAGATATTGACTGGTGGGCTTGCCCTTCGAACTTTCCTTTTCCCATCTTTGAAGTTGAGGATGAAGATTTCAACTACGAAATCCCAATGATGAAGATTTCCTCTTCCCATTTTTTGATAATTACCTTTGCATGTGCACATACCTCACATTGAGGGAACCAAGTAAATCTTATGTTATTGTTGTGTGTATCTATCTTGTCTTATATATCGTAATTGTGGTCTTTTGTACAAGAAAAATAAACGGTGGAAACTTGAAGATGAGATGTATCCTAAGTAGTCGAGTGAGAAAGCATAGAGGCAGCATATTGGCTTGTGTCTTTGAAAGAGGTGTTGCATATAGTGACATAAACACCCCATCAACATACATATATTTAGCTAACTTTACACCGATTACATCGAAATGAACAAACGGCTACCAAAAGTGTCTTGAGACGGCAAGCCTCTATCTTGTGCTTGCCGTTCTCTCTGTCTCTCTCCACAATGAGGGTATCCTGGGCCCTGGCAAAGCAAAGCATACAACTCATCTATGTTTTGCTCTCTTTCATTTTCCATATTCTGCAAAACCAAGAAAAGCAGAAAGTGGGAGATTGTTAGATTTTCAACCAAAACTGCTACTGTTTTTAAAGCAACAAAGTGAAAGGGAAAAAAAAAGCTCTCTTATTCGCAGGGTAAGAGAGAATTGGGAAAGAGAGATAGGGACCCAATAAAGAAAGGAAAAGTTTAAGAATAAAGTACTTGAACAAAATCACAAAAAGAGGAAAATGGTGGGAATCTTCCACTGTGCAAACGATCCCACAGCGACAGCTCTCACCAACCATTCTACTCCTTTCCATGCTCTTTATCTTTTCGTTTTGCCTCTCTCTCTCAAACACACATACGGACAAAGTTGTATTTGTTCTGCTCCTGGCGTGTGCTAATGAACATTTCTATGGGGTTTGCATGCGGAGATGATTTTGTAAGTCTCTCTCTCTCTCTCTCTCTCTCTCTATGGCTTTCATAGCTAAGGGTATTAGACTCTGGAGTTTTATTATGACATTAGCTATTTTAATTTAAATGTGTTTGTCAAGAAGGAATTTGGGTTTCTTTTCTTTTCATTTTCTTCATTTACAGGATACGAAGGAAAGCAAAGCTCCATTGACAGATGAGCAAAGTACAGAGGCAAGACAGAGGATTGGTATGGATTGGCACCATCTTGGAGTTGAAGGCGACAAGGAATTCTGGCCAGTAGAACACCCACTGAAGCCACCAGATGAAGATGGCCCCGTCAAATGCCCCATACCTGACTCCACTGTTATCAATGTAAGAATTAATGCTTTGTTTCTTTAACGGCTGGTTTTGATAACACAATGATATAGGCCATGGAGTATACAATATAAAGATTGCGATATTATGACATTATCAGAATTTTTTTATTTTATTTTATTTTATTTTATTTTTTATCCTTTGTTAAGTTACATATTATTAGATTTTGATATCATAAAGAAAAAATATCTCTTGCATTTCAACACATTCTATATATTTGAACATGTTATTGACTATTAAGAAGTGGCAATTTTTTTTAGGGAAAAGTCCACATAACCCCCCTCAAACTACCACCCAATTGATAATATCCCTCTAAACTTTCAATTGTGATAATGTTCATTCCCATACTACCAAAAATTGTCAATGTTTCTAAAAAAAAAAAATTTTTGTCAATGTTCCCTCAAATGAAAAAATTACCCTTAGCAAAATAAAAACAAAATTACAAAAATTTATAGAAAAAACCTAAAGCTAACAAACAAAAAAAATCCAAGTGGTGGCCAAATTAAAAAAAAATAAAAAATAAAAAATTATGATTTTTTTTTTTTATTTTATAAAAATTGAATTTTTTTTCGTTTTTAAAATTTTTGTTTTGAAATTTTTTTTTTAAAAAAATTTCCGTTTTTTTTTTTTAAAAAAATTCGTTTCTTAAAAAAAAAAAAAAAATAATAATAATTTTTAAATAAAAATTTTTGCTTTAAAAAAAATAAAATTTTTCGGTTTTTTTTTTTAAATATTATTTTTTAATTTATGGGGGTATTTTTGTCTTATTGAAAATCTATAGGGCTTATCTTATTGCTAGTCTTGGGGGGATATTGACAATGTTTTACTAGTTTGGGAGGACATTGTCACAATTAAAAGTTTGGAAAAACATTATCAATTGGGTGGTAGTTTAAGAGGGGGTATGTGGACTTTACCATTTTTTTAATTTTCCACTTTATTGTATTCCGAGTTTGTGCAATATATGTTGTTATATTATACTAGTTGAAAAAGAGAATATAGCTAAAACACAAAGCAAAATGCAAAACCAGAGAGAGAGACTTTAGTTATATTGTATATTCTCTCTCTCTTGCTTATGCTCCTTCTTTCTTAATTTTAATAAAAATTTCTAAATAGTGGAACATAAGCAGCCCAATCTATGAGCAAATGTAATGGACATGTTTAAGAAGTTTAACTCGCTTGGAAAATGAAAGTTTAAGAAGCCTTATCTCACAATCGTGCAATTGGTCCATTTGAAGTATTTGGAAAAGCAATTGGTTTTTCTTTTTCAGAAAATCACTTCAGGATTGATATATCTAGCAGATAAAACCACTTTTGTGTGACCAAAGCGATAGAAAGTGGGGAAAAAGAAGTTATGAAGGGAGAAACAAGTTGAACTGAGGGTTATGAGGAGCTCGAAGATGCAAGGAAGTCCTAAAGGAATGGATTGTGTATTAGGGGAAGGGAAGTATGGAGATTTTAATGTGAACGAGGATGAGGGGATCAGATATTGGGAGAACAGAATAAGGAGGTAGAGTTAGTGGTAGATTTTCCCAAGGAGCTGGGAGGAGAGAAAATGGAAATGGAAGTAGAGGATGGAGGGATTAAGGGGGATGAAAATAAGGACAACATCCAAGATGGGAGATGTCTTTTTAATAATGAGAAATTGATGGGTAATCTGCAGTATTTTGAGCCATTGAACATGTTGTAAGATAGTGGTAAAACCTCCTGAAAAAGCTATGGAGAAGGGTATAGCAAGATGGAAACGAAGTCTTGTAGGGCAGTTTTTGGATAAACCTTTACCCTTTTTCCTGTTGAAAAAGATTGTTGATGGTATGTGGAGTACTCAGTGCGGTAGAGTTGAGCTTTTTTCAAAGGAGAATGGTCTCTCTAGTTTCAGATTTGTTGATGAGAAAACAAGAGATAAGGTCTTGGAGCCTAAATTCTGGCATATTTGCAAATAAACCATTCATATTAAGGAAATGATAACCAGGTATGCAACTTTTGAAACTGACTTTGTGTAAAATTCTTTTATGGATCAAATTGGTACATCTACCCATGGAGTTTTGGAGCCCTATTTGTCTTAGCCATGTGTCAACTAGAGTAGGAAATCCTATATGTATGCTGATTCCAGTATCAAGAACAATTGGGACTGGGATATTTGTTGGTTGAAATGAATGCTAATTTTGAATTTCTTAAGGAAATTGAACTGGATGTATGTTTGGGAATATATCTCAAAGATGCAACCGATAAAAAAAAAAAAAAAAAAAAAAGAAAGAGGAAAAAAAAAAAGCATCATGAAAGCATAGAATAATATCATGCAAAACAAAAATTGCAAAGGCTAGAATACTAACTTGCACAAAGTCAGCCAGCTTGGTGTAGGGGCTGATTTGATTCCTCCTGCTCTTTCTTCAATCTACATGTGTAGGCTAGGTTTTGAGACCTCCAAACCTTGTCCTCAATTCTAATTATGAGAACAAGTGTATGGGCTCTAATGCCTACACAAGACCCCTTTAAATAGGTGACGTCGGGCATAACTAAGATTGTTTTGATAACGTATGATAGCAATCAAAACTAAGAATTGAATATTAAAAAAGGAATTCAAGAAAAGATAAAATAACAAATATGGAAGAGAAATACCCTAATTGCCTCAAATAAACAAACAAAGAAAACAATGAAAAACTGAAATTTAATTTATACTTAAAAAGTGCATTGTTCCATGGAGTGTGTATCCCTTATCTATACTAAAAAAATACTCCTAATTTGACAAGGAATAGGAAAACAAATCCTAGTTGGAAAAGGAAAACATAATCCTAATGAAAAAGGAAAAACCTAATCCTTATTGAAAAATGAAAACTAAAACACACATGTATAAATAATAAATCTACATTAATGTTCTTCTCCTGCATCAGTTTCCCCAAGTTGGAAAGAACTCATCCTCGAGTTCAAGTAGTCTTTGTCAGCATTAACAAAACATGGAGTCAAGTGCTTCACGTGGAACATATAGGAGGTCTTTAAATAAATTGGAAGACGTAGCTGATATACATTGTCATTTATCTTCAATAGAATCTTACAAGGCTCAATCTTCCTCCCCCATAACTTGTTATACTCATCGACATAGAAAATATCATGTGTGAATACAGCCCAAACCAAATCACCACCTCAAAAGTTACCTTGCATTTGTGGTTGTCAGATTGTGCTTTGTACATGATTGCTCTTCTATAGCTTTCTTGACCTGGTTATGAACTCCTTGGAGATAATCTACCATCTCATCATCCTTAATACTGATCAATCGACTAATACAAGGAATGGGTGCTAAGTCAAGCATTCCTGATGGGTTCTGCCCATACACAATAAAAAAAAAGCTCAACTGAGTCATTTTATTCTTGGACTGATTGTAAGCAAACTCTGCCTATGATAAAGCTGGGTCCTATTGCTTTGGCTTATTTCCAGCAAAACTCAAAAGATTTGCCAAGCTTCGATTCACCACCCCAGTCTAATCATCTGTTTGGGGGTTGTAGGCACTATTGAAATTAAGCTTGGTCCCATCTCTTCCCACAAGCTCTTCTAAAAATGGCTCATGAAATTTGTAGCCCTGTTCGATGTAATAGATCTTGGAACCTCGTGCACGCTAACAATCTCCCGAAAATACAAAGCAATTTGGGTGGCATCCATCGTCTTCTAGCAAGCTACAAAATGGGCCATCTTGGAAAATCAATCCACCACCATGAGAATAGAATCCATGTTCCTTTGAGTGTGAGGTAACCTAAAAAAAAAAATCTATGTTGACGTTGGGACATAGGCCATCGGGGACTAGTAATAGAGTGTATAGACTAGCATTTATGAGGGCTCCTTTGGACCTCTGGCAAATAAAACATTATTCCATGTAACGTGCCACATCACTAGTTAGATTGAGCCAATAATAGTCTAATGAGACCAAGGCCAAAGTTTTGTCTCACCCAAAGTGACCTTCTCCATGCAAGTCTCATACTATTTGCTCCCTCAATTAACTATCTAGAACCCATACCTGGAAACCACTGAATTGTTAGGATTGTGCCTTGAATCCCAATGATTTTATATTTGTTGACATTCAAATGTTTGTAATGAATATATGGTATATTCATTGATTAAATAATTTGAGTATATAGCATATAAAATGTCTTTTAGATGCTTATTACCAAAGTTCATCATATTTGTTATGAATGAGAAAGGTCCTAGGATTACATTAAATATGGCTATAGGTGTGAGTAACGTAGTTATCACACAAGGTCTTAGTCCATAATTTTTGTATCCTTAAAGTATAAAGTCGTAGTCGGTAAATGAAACTAGGCATTCTATTTTGAGTAAGACTGTTACACATCGAATCTTGGTGATCTGCCTTGATCAAGCGAAGCAGTGACTTCGGGATTGATGTGTAGTGTGCTGAGATTCTAAGACACTGAACGAACTAAGGAGTTATCTTTTCATAAAGATACTATTTATTACGGAAAGACAATAACTCCTTAAAAACTACTTACACTTTGATTCTAAATCATGATGATTACTTAGATATATCTAAGAGTGAAACCTGTCATCGGTCAACAGTACTCAATACGTTGGGCAATCACATCTAACATTGTGGGAACACCAACTTCAAGTAAGAATCTAAATCTTTTGTCAGAGAACAAAGAGATAAGAAATTTCCCTTTGTTTTAGATTTTATGGAAATTATTCTCAGAGTCTTTTGGCCGAAGCATTTTGTTTGGCATACCAAAATATATACATGTGTTTTTCACATGTATGAGAATAACGTAAAATCGGTGACTCAAGGATAAAGAGGTAGAGAATTAAGTTGCAATATCCTTAGCCTTAATTCGGCTACGAAATATTTCATGGAGTATTCATAAGTTAACATTAAGTAAAGTCAAAGGGATTAATTAATTGTTTAATCAAAAATATTTATCGGAGTGCAGTCACAATTATTTAGTGGAATTAATTATGATTAAAATATTGTTGCATAATAATGTCAAGGAGACATTGTTACGAACATATTTAAGCCAATAATATTTTTTTTTCTTTAGGTCCCTCACCAAGTTGATGTTATTTAACCATAATAAGGCTTTCTTATTTATTGGCTAAGTAAACGTTTTATTTAGTTAAAACATGAGCTAGACAGATATGGTGCAATTGGGCTTGGGATAAAACCTAGAGGCCTAATGAGGATAAGTGGAAAATATAAGGGTAGGAAAAATTCACTGGGCTTATGTGTTAAAGACAAGGAGAAAGGGCTGGGGTAAAACTCAGGCTCAGGAGAGAACACATGGACGAGGGAGATTTCTCCTTGGCCCATGCGGCCAAGGCCATGGCACACGGCCATGGAGTCTAGGATTTAATCCTAGTCGTCCATGGTCCTCTCCTAACTACCTTTAGATTTGTTTTTAAAATCCTTGTCCAACATTGCTTAAATCAAATTCTCTGCTTCCCTGCTAAGCCTATAAAGAAGAGCCTAGGCTCTCAAATCACTCAATTCATTCTATTAAGTTCTCTTGATAGTTATGTCTTAGAAACTCTCTGAGAATTAATAGTTCTTTGTGTTAACTCACGAAGAACAAAAGTTTAAGATTTGAAGAGCCAAGTAAGCGTTCACTCTCTTGGTTATTATTAGTCATTGATGAGAAGATATAAAGGTCTCTACATCCCTTAGATATGTCGAGTTCTTGAAGAAAGAATAATTTGTTCTTCATGTTCTTGAAAAAAGAAGAAATTGTTATTCGTGTTATTGAACAAGAAATAACATGCTCTTAGAGAAGTAAAAAGATTTTTCCCAAAGCCAAGAGTGGCCATTGATATCCAAGTAAGTGTTTTCGTTTTTGAAATTTAATTTCAAATAGCAACTGGTCTTCACCTGTTCATCGTAAAGGATCTTGACATGGGAATTCGATTCCCTCTGCTGTTCAAATATTTAATTTGCAATCCTATTCCCAACATGAACAAATAACCATTAAAAATAACATAATCATTGCCCTTATCTACAGACACCTCAAAAATATCTTGCTAAATGAAGGATCTTTAGTATACAACTATCGGAAAGTGTCAAAGCCCACAACTTTGGTATACATAGTAGTAAGAAGTGCAACCGGCTTACTATGGGCATTAGCAACTTGATTCAAGCTCCCCGATTGGTGCCATAAGAAAAAAGTAAACTATTGAAGGTAGTCAACTCATTTGGCATGTTTGTAGCTGAGCTTCTATTAGCCATTGATATACTTAAGGGCCTCATAATTAGTGTAAAGATGAACTCATTATGCACCAAGTAATGATGCCAATGTTTCAAAGACTGTAAAATGGCATAAAAATCTAAGTCATAGGTGGAATAGTTCTTCTTGGATCCCAACAACTTCTCACTAAAAAAGGCGATTAGACACCCCTCTTTGCTTAGGACACGGCCAATGCCAACACCAGATACATCCAAGTTGACTTCAAAAATATTCTTAAAAGTCTAGAAGAGCAAGAATAGGTGCTTCTATCATTTTCTACTTCACCAATTGAAAGCTTGCACTGGCTTTTTGAGTAAATTGGAAAGTCTGACCGTTTAAGCATTATGTGATTGGTGCAATCAAAGTATTGAAATTTCAGATGAACCGTCAGTAGAATGATGCCAATCCGTGGAAACTTTAGACATCATGTAGACTCTTGGGTGTTGGGTACTCTAGAATTGCTTTCACCTTAGACTGATATGCATGAACACCATCAGTAGACACAACAAAACCAAGGAAAGTAACACTAATAGTAAGAAAGAAGCACTTCTTTTGATTGATATATAAACACTCATTTCATAGTGCTTCAAAAACCTCCTGAGGTGCTTTAAGTGTGTCTCTTGCAAGGGGCAATAGATGAGGATATCATCAAAGTACACAACAATAAACTTGCTGAGAATAGCACAATCCCCAACAGAACTTCCTCATGTAAGGTCGTAACACTTGATGCATGAACCTTATGAATGTGTTGGGCACGTTGGATAGTCCAAAAGGCATGACCATCCACTCATACAACCCATGAACCTCATGAATTTACATGGTTATATCATTCGCTTAATGATACAATAGTTAAAGTTGCAAAGGAAAAGAAAATTAAAGAGAATATAGCTCATGATTTGGGTTTCATATAGAATTATGCTAGTCATTATTTTGGAAGAATTTAGGATTTTTTTGTAAATAGAAGTTTGTTAGATTTGGTTGCATGTAGGAGTTTGTACTTGATTGTATAGGTTTGGTTGTATGTAAAAGGGTGTAGTTGGGTTTGTAAATTGTTGCTGTGTTTTTGTAGCTTTGGTCGTATGTACTTGGTTGTAGTTGTTTTTGTAAGTAGCTGATGTATTTGTTAAGTAGTTGTGTTCCATAATTCATCTCGAGTGTTTGGACTGTAGTTTGCTCGTTTCTTTAGTAAAAGTTGATTATTCATCTAAAAAAAAAGTGAACATGAATACGCTAAAACTTAATTAGTGTCAAAATATTTTAATGCACAGCAATACCTAAGTCATTCTTATTTTGGTTTAGGCTCTAGACAATGTTAGAATATCTAACATTTAAAAAAAAAAACTTCAAATACCCGCATTTATTTAGTTTTCCTACATGTTCAAAGATACATTTTTCTTGAACCCAATAAATCATGTTTACTTTATTTTGCTATTTGTTTATACTATTATATGTTTGTGATGTCATAAGATTAAATTTAAGACTTATATGCTTTTATTTTATATAAATATGCACCAACAGATCACATACACTAAGATTATATGTATGGATGTGCTTTTGTATTTATGTAAGTCTGTCTTCCTAGTGTATAATAATAATAAAAAAAATTCGTCCCCCCACTCCATAAATCCTAGTTCCGCCTCTGGATATTGAACATTTACCTCTCTAACAATTATATTGATTCTTTCTCATGAAATTCATTTACAGGATGGAGGAATGAATGAGAAAAGATTTTCTGAAAACATGTGGAAGATAACAGAACAACCAATAGTTGTAGAAGGACAAAGAATCGTTGTCACGGATGCAGAGCCTCCTATTCGAGCAGTGCGTAAAAGGCATCACACTCTTACCCATGGAGACCATATTATAACTCCTTTAATGAGAATGCCACCTCTACCTCCCCTCCCAACCCATAACATTTCAATCTTTCAAATGCTCCAGCAGTTGGACAAGATTGAGTCTTGAAAAAGTATAACCAATGATCTGGTCCCCCCCCCCCCCCCCCCCCCCCCCCCCCCCCATCTTTTTTCATTTAAGTTATTATCAACCCATTAGGAAGCGATGAGAAAAAAACATCTTTATTATATAACTAGTGGTGTAGCTGCTTTAGAACAAGAGGAATCCTAGATGTAGCAATGACTTTGTAACTCTACAGCTATCTTCGAATTGTATTTTGTATATTATCAGCAAATCTTGTTGCAACTTATATCATAATATGCCAGAAGTTTTTATAGTTAAATTGTCAATATATGAATGTTAAGCGTGACAGCACCAATGAAGAAACTTATAATAAAATAGAAAATAAAGAAACTAGAGAAAGAAATAGATAATAGAGCCGAGAATTTTAGGGTGGTTTGGTGTTAGACACCTACGTCTGCCACTAGGGAAGAGGCCAATAGGGATGCATTTTCGCTCTTACGACTTGATGATATTTACGTTACAAATTACTCCTATTTATAGGAGAATTGGGGTAGGTGAAGAAAAGATAACTATGTTAATCATATTAGATTAATTTGGTGACGATTAAACATTATAAAGGATTTTTATCCTTATCATATATTCTAATGCATAGTTTGATAGATTAATTTATGTACTAATGATGGGACTTAAAGGGCCATGAGTTCACCTTCTTTTCAATACATCAATAACACTAACTTTTTTTTAAAGAATTTACTCGAATGGAAGGTACATTGGATTTATTACCAGCAGTGGATTTACTATTTCGATTAAGTTTTTTTTTTTTTTTTTTTTTTTTTTTTTTTTTTTTGGGAATCATCACATATACTCAAATATCAAACTGTGGAAGCAACTAAGAACACTTACATGCAATATTTTACTTGCCCCCTTAAAATTTATCATCAAATAGTTTGAAGATTAGGAACTTAAAGATATCCTTCCCAATGACGGGAAATTTTTGTACATGTGTCACTAATATGCTTGTAAGGTACCCAGTGGTTTAAACATCTGGAGTAGCAAGTGTCTTATCATTTCCTTTTAGTACATATTGCATGTATTTTTAAGAATGTGAGGCTTCTTCAATTTAAGGAAATAGTTCAATCATAACGTAGTTTACACAAAGGTTTTTAAGAGTATGTAAAATTGCTTCAAATTGAACAACCAATTTAGGGAATACTAATTTTGACTACACGTAGTTGCAAATGGTTTAATTGTGAAGAAATAATTGCAGCCTTTTTCCTCGAAATGTGGTTGAGGTCTTGCTTGGACAGTTCTCTAGCACATTTCCAATAAGATGCCTCTCTTTGTACTCCTCTTGATTAGCCTTTATTGCTTGTGTTGTTGGTTTGTGTATTTCCCTCACCCAAAACAAAAGTGCTTATGGACTAGGTCATCATAAAGCTTGACTACGAGCATCGAATTCTAATGGAGTTTGAAACGAATCCACGCAATTAGTACATGAAAATTCATGCCAAGATTACAAATATTAATAATATGAACCAAATTGACAAGTGCTCTTTCAACAATGTAAAGTTGACATTTGAGAGTAATAGACTGAAAGTATCCCACAAAAATAAAGAGCAAAGACAAAAGCGTATGCAATTATGACTCGGGAGCGATTGACCATGCACACAATGCTAATATGAATGCCATGGACATAAATGGGCAATCCCAAATGTAAGTTTTAACATTTGCCTTTTATAAAAAGCTAATAACAAAAGCAAACCTATTTCATAGGTTTGCATATATATAGAACTCTACTAGAACGTATGTTAAGCCTTTAGAAAAGTAACACCCAAGAGATAATAACAGCTGGTCGCTAATCCGAACTCAGGAAAATTTATTTGCACTTAAGAACACACTGCCGTTCGAATTAGGGAATAGCTAGCTTGAACGAAACTCGATATTTTTGCCTAAAAATAGCAAGTTTCATATTCATAATTTTTACAATCAAAATGTCGTCCTCTACACTAATATGAGAGTCTGAGAGTGGGGATATAGTGGGAAAATACTTGGAGAATAAGGAGGCTTTAGATCTCAAAGATTTGGATCATTTTAAAGAGAGATTGCTTTATATAAGTTCTAACTCTAGTTTTATTTTATTAATCATTTAAAGTTTAAATATGTTATAATGCTCAAATAGCTCGGGAAAGTATGGTTGAATATTCTACGTAAAATTATGGGGTAATTACCTTTTGTCCCCATAAACTACAGCGCTTTGGCATTTTCTCCCCATGAACTACCAACTATGACACCTGACCCCATCAAACTATCATCTTATGACAAAAAGCCACCTTCTGTTAGTCAAAAGGGTTAAAATTGACAGTCAACGGTCATGTGCAAGTCATGTGCCATTTTAATTTTTTTTCTTTCACTTTTGCCCTCACTTTTTCATGTGTTGGATTAGGGTTTAGGAGGATATAAGCGTCATTTTCTCGGTCTGAAGTGAGGGCAAAAGTGAAAAGAAAAAAAAAATTTAAATGGCACATAACTTGTACATAACCGTTGACCATCAATTTTAACACCTTTGACTGATGGAAGGGATTTTTTTGTCATAAGATGGTAGTTTGATAGGGTCAGGTGTTATAGTTGGTAGTTCATGGGAGAAAAGTGCCAATGCACTGTTGTTCATGGGGGCAAAAGGTAATTACCCTTAAAATTATTCATGTTACAATACCGTCGTTGTACTTCTTAAATACAATTAGGTATTTTAGAATTGCATCGTTGTAATGCCAAAGCGATGTTAATGATATTTAGAAAGATATTATACTAATACCATAGTACTGCCAGTATGAAAATACGTGGTAATGCTACCTAACCGTTATAATGCCCAAGTGTTATTATGACATTGTAAACAAGTCATTATAATGTCCAAGTGGTATTATAATTTTGTAAACCTACCGTTATATTATCCGAGTTTAGGTAAAGTTTGAAGAAGATAATCATTGGTCTAAGTATTAGATTTTAAATATAAATTTAGACTAATATACAATTCTACTCTAACATGATAAATTGCAGTGAGCACGTGAGTTAGAAATCCATCTAAGCAGTCTAGACTTGATACTACATAGACTTTCTTAGACTTGATACTTATTTTGAAAAGCATCATTTCTTTGTTTCACATGCGCCTAATTATTTTATGAATATGGCTATTAGTTGTGAAAAAGCGATGTACTCCTTTAAAAATAAGACATGATATTACATGATGTCATATTATAATTACTAGCTCATAACTCGCACCATGATGGCCGAATTGCAAGGCAAGGAAAAACACAATGACTCTGCAGAGGTTGCACGACTTCAACTGCAGTGTTGACGCATTTTTTTGGTCTAACAGTCTCCAATTGGTGTAATCTTCACGTTCTTCAAGGCGTCTGTGATCATCAATCTTTGAGCTCCTACAAAATAATAATAGCATCAAAGAGGTCTCCGAGGAAGGCCCCGTAAACCCTCTGATACTTAAGTTAGCAGTTGTATATGGGGTCTAAATGTAGCCAGAGCTAGCTATGTATTGAGAAAATAAATGATCAATCCATGTTACCCATGCCTGGTGTTCCCTTTTATAGGGTTTTAAATATGTAATTGCTTCCTCGATCTTCTCCCTTCAGATCATTGAGGGATCATTTGAAATAGTGGAGAGATAATGTGAGGTAGTTAAGATAATGTAGGATCTTGTGAGATAATTGAGGGTTGTTGAGAGATAGTGGGACCCATAGTGAATTTTATCCCCAACAATCATGGCTGACGTGTCTAGCTAGTCGAACATCGGGAATCTTATGCGTATTTGCAACCGAAGCCCTAGAGCTCCCGAAGCTGTCCCTTCTGTTTTGTAATTCTACACTTGGAATCCTTAAATAATAGGACTTTTTGGTTGATCAAACTGTTAGTCATTTCATTTCCTTGCAATGAGATTATTAATATAACATGCTCTGAACTTGCAATTTCAGAAAATAACATAAGTTTAACATTTAAGATCTTGACAATAAATGCAATGGGATTATTTATGCATCACTCCTAGCAATCTTGACAATAATTTATGAATTACCTGTGATTGCTCGGTAGAGTGCTTTTGGCTAAGAGTCAGGCCTCAGGAAATGTTTAACCTTTTTCGAACACACATTCTTTGAAGGATTTACGTTCTTGATAGGTTATTTTTTTGAGGCTGTTTAACCTTTTTCGAACACACCTTCTTTGAAGGATTTACGTTCTTGACAAATTATTTTTTATGAAGCTGTTTAACCTTTTTCGAACACCTTCTTTGAAGGATTTACGTTCTTGATAGGTTAGCTGTTTAACCTTTTACGAACACACATTCTTTGAAGGATTTAAGTTCTTGACAGGTTAGCTGTTTAACCTTTT
Organism: Corylus avellana; assembly: GCF_965113065.1. NCBI lineage: Eukaryota > Viridiplantae > Streptophyta > Magnoliopsida > Fagales > Betulaceae > Corylus > Corylus avellana. Next base: position 16,285,158 of record NC_142493.1, read on the forward strand.
TCAAACATACCTTCTTTGAAGGATTTACGTTCTTGACAGGTTAAACTTGGAAAAGTGCCTTAGTTATGTTTCCCGAGTTTGATCTCGGGGAAGCTCTTTGGCTTTTTCCCAAAGCGACTGGAAAAGTGCCTTAGTTATGTTTCCCGAGTTTGATCTCGAGAAAGCTCTTTGGCTTGTTTTCGAAGCAACAAGATCTTCTAGCTAAAGTGTCGAGCCGCTATCTCTCGGTGTGCTGCCATGGTTACTTGGGGCTGGTCCTGCTTCTCCTTCAGCAAGTGAAGGTGTAGTTTGAGGCCTTCATCGTTGCACTTGTGCCAAAAGGTCTTTATGCAAAAGCTTCTCGATCCAATCCTGGCTAAGATGACTGCCTCCCTTGCGCTTCAAAATTTTGAAGATGATTTTCAAATCAGATACCCCCCATTCTTGGATATGTGACTCTCGGGATCCTTTAGTCCAGATTCCTAAGGAAATATCAGGATCATGTGAACTTTCGATGAGGTCCGGCAATAGTGAGTGAGGGTGAGGCAATCATGGACTTAGAGGGGTGAAGCTCGACCATGCAGAGTAGGAGCAAGGCTCGACCGTAGTGAGCCGGAGGGAGGCTTGACCATGGTGAGGCGGAGTGAGGCTTGGCCGTGCTGAGGCGGAGCGATGCTCGCCGTGTTGAGGCGAAGTGATCTCACCGTGCTGAGGCGGAGTGAGGCTCGGCCTTGCTGAGGCGGAGCAATGAACGTCGTGGTGAGGCGGAGTGAAGCTCAGCCGTGCTGAGACGAGGCAAGGCTCACCATGCTGAGGCGGCATGAGGCTCTCCTTGCTGAGACGGAGCGAGGCTCGGCCGTGCCGAGGTAGAGCAATGCTTACCGTCCTGAGGCAGAATGATGCTCAGCCCTGCTGAGGCGGAGCAATGCTTGTTGTGCTGAGGGGGAGCGATGCTTGTCGTGCTGAGGCGGAGTGAGGCTCGGCCGAGCGATGCTCGCCTTGCTGAGGCAAAGTGATGCTGGGCCCTGCTAAGGCGGAGCAAGGCTCTCTGTGCTGAGACAAAACGAGGCTCGGCCGGGCCGAGATGGAGCGATGCTCGCAGTGCTAAGGTGGAGTGATGCTCGGCCCTGTTGAGGCAAAGCAATGCTCACTGTACTGAGAGGGAGCAATGCTCGCCGAGCTGAGGCGAAGTGAGGCTTGGCGGTGCTAAGGCAGAGCGATGCTCACCGTGCTGAGGTGGAGTGATGCTTGGCCTTGCTGAGGCAGAGCAAAGCTTTCCATGCTGAGATGGAGTGAGGCTCGACCGTGTCGAGACGGAGCGATGCTCGTCGTGCTGAGGCGGAGTGATGCTCGGCCCTGTTGAGGCGAAGCAATGCTTGTCGTACTGAGGGGGAGCGATGGTCGCCGAGCTGAGGTGGAGTGAGGCTTGGCCGTGCTTGGTGGAACGATGCTCGTCGTGCTGAGTCGGAGTGATGCTCGGCCCTACTGAGGCGAAGCAATGCTCGCCGTGCTGAGGAGGAGTAATGCTCGCCGTGCTGAGGTGGAGTGAGGCTCGGCTGTGCTAAGGCAGAATGATGCTCGGCCCTGCTGAGGTGGAGCAACGCTTGCCGTGCTAGGGTAGAGTAAGACTCGGCCATGTTGAGGAGGAGCAATGCTCGCCGTGTTGTGGGGGAGCGATGCTCGCCGTGCTGGGGCAGAATGATGCTTGGCCCTGTTGAGGTGGATCATCTTGTTGGCAACCATTTAATGGCAACTTAGGAACAAACTCCTCATACATTGAGCTTTTTCTGCATGTATTTGGTTATGAGATGCATATAATATAAAAACAGAATATGTACCTCCCATTTCTATGTGGCAAGAGTGGTGTCAGTCGTGAGATACTCAAATTGTGAAATGAGTTAATTGGAGAGGAGTTGCTTTGGCCGATGCTTCCTCGCTGATATTGACTTTGGCCCTTAGATGTTGTTTCTCGGCTTTTGTCAAGTTATTGCCGACAGGCATGCTGAATCAACATTTCCTTCTAGGTGAACCATGAGCTTGCATTTTCATGATGACATTCGTATCTGAGGTGGGTTGCCATGCCATGGCAAGGGCATGTGTTAGAGCAATCTTATGCCATGGCAGGGTTAGACTTGGCCTTGAGCTGGAGTGGGTCGCTGTACCATGACAAGGGTATGCTTTCAAGCTGATGCCATAGCAGGGTAGGACCTACTCTGGGCTGCTAGGTGCTCCGTGGATGCGGGAGCATCTTTGTCTTAATGAGAGACCCCCCGTGGAGGGCCTACTTGTCTAACTGAAGTTGGGCTTCAATGAAAGCATCTAGTTGTGTGGACAAATGGTTGAAGTTGTTGACTTTCTCAACTTTGGGTAACACGCCACTAGTCGCGTAAGATGAGAGGTATACCCCCCAGAATTTGGCGATTTTCACTAGTAGCTCGAAGGTCCGGTGATCGCTGACGTGATAATGCCAACCCTTTTCCTCTACTGTTTAGAGCCTGGGGTTGGTGGCCCCATACGAGCTTGATGCGAGGTCCGATAGACCTCAATCTGGCGAGACTTGAAGTCCAGCAAATCTTGAGGTTCTATCGGCCATGGCGAGGTGGAGTGAGGCTTGGGCCTTGGCCATGGTGAGGTGGAGCGAGACTCAGGACTCGGCCATGGTAAGGTGGAGCGAGACTCGGGACTTGGCCATGGTGAAGCTGAGCGAGACTAGAGACTCGACCATGGTGAGGCTGAGCGAAACTCAGGACTCGGCCATGGTGAGGCAGAAGGAAACTCGAGCCTCGGCCATGTTGAGGCAGAGCGAGACTCGAGACTAGGCCATGGTGAGGTGGAGTGAGACTCGGGACTCGGCCATGGTGAGGCGGAGTGAGAGTCAGTCCTCGGTCTTGATAAGTCTACCATCAAGAGTAAGTTTCGCTTATTTGAAATGAGCTCCTTTTGTCCACCATTGTACCCTGTAAATTGTGAAATGACTTCGTAGGAGCTCTATATTTATAGCAATTGGGAAGTTCAGTTCCTTCGCCTTGACCATTGAGATGACAAAACTGTTTTCATGAGAGGAGTAAGCCTCTGCATATCTTCGTTCTTTTTCTGCAAAGGCATCATATGGAAAGGAAAAATGTATTGCGTTTGACAACATTTATATGGGTGTATTTTATACATATAATTGTTAAGTGCACTTTGTCCTTTACCAAAATCAAACCACAATTTACAATTTTGAACACATATGCTCATTTATAAGCATTGATGCGAGAAAAGATACCCTTTCTCAGATTTTTGACAAGCAACATGTTGGCTTTATCTCTTTGAAAAGTCAAATTTTGACACTTCAATAAATTCTCAAATGCTATTACGTTCTCAAATTAAATGAAAAGGCGTAAGTGAGACGTATTTTGTAAATCTTGATGGGTTTATGACCCAGAAACATCTCTAAGGAGTGTGAATCTTGTTTTCTTAGCCAATTTGATTCAATAACAGCTTTGCAGTATCGACAAGAGTTTGAAGAGCCCTATTGTTGACAATAGGCTTCCGGGTATCAACTTGTTTGTGGAATGTCTTGGTGCAAGTTGGCAGTATGGTTCTCGGGATTTTTTCCTCGAAATTGTTCATTTGGAGTTATAATTCTCCGGATTTTTCCTTGGAACTGTTCCCTTTAGAGTTATGACTCTTGGGATTGTTCCTCGGATTTTGTCCCTTTGGAATTTTGACTCACATAAATTTTCCTTGGAATTCTCCATCCTCGGACTCTCGAACTCGGACTTTATCCTTGGGATTTCGGTCTCAGGCTCGGACTTGCTCCTCGGATTTTTGCGGGATGACCCATCCTCGGAATTATTCCCTTGGAGTTGCGACTCTCGGAATGTTTTCCTAAGTGTTTCAAAATTTTTCATTCCTCGGGCTCTTGGACTTTTTCTTCGGATTCCTCGGAATTTTTATAGACAAAATGAGAAAGAAACCAAACAAGTGCATGTATTCGAGCAATAAAAGTAACCTGAATTAAGCATTAATAAACCTAGAGTTGCGATTTTGGTTCCTTGAAGCTTAGGACTTGGTGCTCTCAAAGTATTTGGCTATTGGGATTTTTCCTCGAAATTTTTCCTTGAGTTGTGACTCTCGCGATTCTTCTTCAGAATTTTTCCCTTAAGAGTTGTCTCTTGAGATTTTTCCTCGGAATTTATCCCTAAGAGTTCTCTCGGGATTTTTTATTCCTCAGACTCCTCGGAAATTCATTTTGAGTTTGGGTTGGCGACCCAAGGTTGTTTTGCTGATGGACATACTTGGCAAGACTTGGCATCCGGCGAACCTGAAGTGGTGGTCTGCGCAGACTGAGGAGGGGTCTGCAAGCCCATGGCTAGAAGAGGTCTGACGCTTGCCTTGAATGTAGCTGGGCAAACCGGGGAACTGCAGACTAGCATGGGGGATTGATGGAGAGGCTCAGCCATAGCAGTCCGAATGAGTCTCGGACATGGTGAGTCCAAATGTGTCTCGGACAAAGCGAGTTTGAGTGAGGCTCGGCAATTGACGGCGATGAGGCAAGGTCGGAGAGCTTGGCAGACTCGGCAAACTTGAGCTGAGATTGTCGATCCTCTGTAATAATGGGCTTGACCTCCAAGTCACTGAATGTAGGTAGGCGTCAGTGCTAAGGAGATGTCAACGCCGGTTGCTTTGAGGTCTCGTTCATGGGAGCCCGTACCTGAGGCTAGGTCGGCGATTCGACGATGGGACTTGGTGACCCACTGTCTGAGGCAGGCTCGGCGATGTTGGTTCGAGGCAACTTGGGTTGCAGAGAGAGTAGAGGTAGTCTGGCAAAGGTTCGGCAACCTTGAGTTGTGGATTGGTGGTTGCCGGCGATGCTACGGACTGATGGTCGCAGAGAATGAGCCATATCGCAAACGGCTATCATTGAAGCAGGGGATCTCTTTCGGAAAGGGACCTCTAAATCAGTCCAGCAACTTGGATGTTGATGACTATGAAGGCTTGAGGATGAGCTCGTTGGCCAAGGTGCAACTCTACAGAGGCAAGGCCGCGTCCGTTGGGGCGCTGGTTCGCCAGCGAGCATGCTGGGCTCGCTGTGCTCGCCGAAGGACCTCGAAGTCGGGTTTGCTTGGCTAGCTGGCGGTGTACCGGTCGTCATCCAGCCAGCCACCTTTCTTCACTCCATTGTTCTGCAGAAGAAAGGAAAAGACACGGCCACTGCAGGCCTCTTTCTTCGTCGAATGCATTTTAACTCAATGAGCTTTTCTTCTACAAATGCATAGTTATGAAAGGCACATATAATAAGTTGTTAATCAAAATAGAATATCTCATATCTCTTTGTGTTGAATTCAGTCAAACATAAATAGATGGAATAGAATTTAGGCTTCCTTTTTTTTTTAATTAACCAAGGTGCCACCTTCTTTTTCTTTGAAAGGTCCAAAGGTTTGATATGTGTGGTCTTCTATCTTCTTGGTGGGAGGGACAACGTCACTTTCCCTTGAAAGAAGGAAATTGTGGAACAATAGACACCTTTCTAATTTCTAGTGAGAGTCCCACATGATATGGTCTTTTTCTCAGTGAGAGTCCAACACATAGACACGCTTCTCACAGATATTTTTATAATTTCTGAATTTGCAAAAGGTTAACAATTATAAAAAAAATTAAAGCAGCCAAGACTTGCTCAATTGTGCGTCATGCAATTGTTCATGATGCAATAACAGCAGAAGCGTCATAGTATGTATTTTTTTTTTAATACGTTATTAGCAAAACAAAAAAAATATATATATATTGAGGCTAAAAGTATAGGAATTGTCTCCTAAGATTCCCAACTTTCATGAGTTTAGCAGGAATGGACAAAAAAGAAACGTGAACTTATTGATGTACAAATTTAATTGTACTCGCAAGTGCACGAGTCGTGTGCAATATAGCGTGTGTGCAAGTGCGAGGTCGATCCACAGGGATTTGTGTTGTGTAAACCAATTTCTATTTAAACCAACTCTATTTTAACCTAGTTCCGAATTTTGTGATTTTGAAAATAAACTAACATAAACTAAATAAAATAAAAATAATCAAAAGATAAACGACTAAGGTTTTAGAATTCACCTCACCAAATCAAAGTATACATTCTTATGTTTTCATTCATGCATCCGACAAACAATTAAACCCTATATATATGTTCTATTGTTTTTTTATAAACCAATTGAATCATTCGATGAATCCATCTCTATTACAAATCACAACGAATATCCAATTGAGATCAAATCATCCATTGTATCCGTAAATCACAATGGATATAAGTCTCAATCAAATCATTCGATGTATCCGTTGGATGAAACACAACGAATATCCAACATTTTCACGATTTATAAACAACAATCAATCACAATTTTGTCACACAATTGAACTGAAACGAACATACATTACATTAAACGACGGATTTGTACGAACGAAACATAAAAATATAAAACTAATCAATAGTGAGGCTTCATCTTCAACCTTAGTTGAAGAATTAGCCTCTCATGACAAAAGAAATCATAAAGAAACTAAATTACTTCATTAAAATTAAAAACTTACAAAAGAATTCGAGTTCCAAGCTACAAAAACTCAGAAAACACGAAAAGCGACCAAGAACGGCGCCCCTGGCGCGTCTTCGTCTGATCCCCCCAATTGTGAGGTTTAGAGGTCTATTTATAGGGCTTAGGAGAGTCCTAGAAGCCCTAGTAATCCTGGGAATTTCGGAGATTTAAGTCCAAGCCCAATTAGGTTAAAGAAAACCTAAGCCCAAATCGGAATAGGATTCGCCCAAAATTGCGGTCCTATCTTGCGGCGTGATTTTGGCCTTGCGGCGCTCCGAATTGGGAAAATGATATTTCACAATGAATTGTACAAGTTTGAGTTATCTTTCCAATGCCGCTTGAATCACCTCAATCGGATATCTGAGCTGAAAGTTATGGCTAAAATACTGAGACGTATTCAGAATCCAATTTTGCATCCAATCCGATTTGACTTCAAATTCAGAAATTCCGAATTAATCCTTTCCTTAATTTGATTAAACTTTAACCATGATTGGTTAAGCTTAACCATATCTTCTAGATCTTCCCAATTTGCCCTTTAAGCTTGGAATTTTTCCAGAAACGCTTTATTTTCTTCCAAAAGCCTATAAAACAAGAAAATACAAAAAGGAAGTAAAATGGCCTAATTAACTAAAACTAAAGGATTAAAACATGCAAGTTAAGGGCTGAAAATATGAATATTCTAGCACTTATCACTTATCAAGGTATACGCCAATTTCAAGGGGTGTCCCACTGTGGACGCTAATTACATTTGTTTCAATTGAGCGCAGATTTGAGATGTGTGTGAGCGGATCCTTGCTGATCTGACAAAAGCAGACACCGATTTGGTGTACGCAAATCGCAATAGGGTGGATCTAGGATCCATGATTGTAGATTTGTGCATACCGTCGGATAGGTGTAGATCTGGCGAAAGCAAACACCGATGTGGTGTATGCAACAGAGTGGATCTGGGATCTACGACTATAGATCTATGCAGATCTGACTTCGGCTGGTTGATGTGTCACCCCAACGCTTGATCACCACCGTAACAGATTTTTATTTTGTAAGAACGTAGTCGTTCCCACAAACGGCGCCAAACTGTTGATGCATTTTTTTGGTCTAACAGTCTTCGATTGGTGTGATCTTTATGTTCTTCGAGGCGTCTGTGATCATCAATCTTTGGGCTCCTACAAAATAATAAGAGTGTCAAAGGGGTCTCCGGGGAAGGCCCCATAGACCCTTCGATGCTTAAGTTGGCAATCGTATATGGGGTATAAATGTAGCCAGAGCTAGCTATGTATTGAGAAAATAAATGATCGATCCTTGTTACCCATGCCTGGTGTTCCCTTTTATAGGATTTTATATATGTAACTGCTTCCTCGATCTTCTCCCTTCAGATCATTGGGGGATCATTTAAAATAGTGGAGAGATAATGCAAGGTAGTTGAGATAATGTAGGATCTTATGAGATAATTGAGGGTTGTTGAGAGATAGTGGGACCCATAGTGGATTTTATCCCCAACAAGCAGGTTCATAACTTGTTGGAAAATGAGGAGATGCAATGGAAACAAAGAGCCAAGGTTGATTGGCTTAGAGAGGGAGATAAGAACACCAAGTTTTTTCATGCCTGCACAAATCAGAGAAGGAAAAAAAATCAGATTCACAGGATTGTTGATGGAGAGGGAAACAGGTGGGAATCTCCAGAGGAAGTGGGTAATGCTTTTGTTACCTATTTCACGAGGTTATTCTCTACTGAAAACCCTTCCCATATGGACACATGTCTAGAGGCTATTGATTGGAGGGTAACGAAGGACATGAATGAAAGGTTACTGCAACCTTTCATTGAAACGGAAGTGTGTGCTGCCCTCCATCAAATGGCTTCCCTAAAAGCTCCTGGTCCGGATGGATTTAATGTGTGTTTCTTCTAAAAAAAATTGGGTGACTGTGGGAAGTGAGTTTCGCAAAGCGGTTCTTTCTACTATGAATTCTGGAGTTATGAATAAAAATCTAAATCTCATGTATATTGCTTTTATTCCTTAGAAGAAAAATCCCCTGTGTGTTACTAATAAAAATCCAAATTTCATGTATATTGCTTTTATTCCTAAGAAGAAAAATCCCCTGTGTGTTACCAATTTCCGCCCTATTAGCCTTTGCAATGTCCTTTACAAAATTATTTCAAAGATACTTGCAAATAGGCTAAAGAATGTCCTAACACAAATTATATCCCCCTACCAAAGTGCTTTTATCCCGGGATGCCTGATTACGGATAACGTATTGGTAGCCTATGAGACTCTTCATACCATGCATTCTCGAATGTATGGTAAGTCGGGTTTTATGGTTGTAAAGATCGATATGAGTAAGGTGTATGATAGGGTGGAATTGAGTTTTTTGGAGGCGGTAATGAAGTGTATGGGGTTTTGATGTGGTATTTTTGTGACCAGAAATACCAATTATAAAAATAACCACTCTCAATTGATGTGGTATTTTTGTGACCAAAAATATCAATTATAAAAATAACCACTCGCAATAGGATGAATCTTTGTAGGATACGGCTATAGAGAGGGTGTCGAACCTCAAGGACTGCAGGGGTTTAATTATCAAAATTAAAAGATCAAAGTTAACTTAATTAAAAGGAGTTTTGATTTGATTTGCTTAAAAACTAAAGTGCATGAAAATAAAAGAGATTTAAAATAAGAGTGAGAGTGTAGGGTATTGACTTCACCTCTATCCGCACAACAATGGTTAATCATAATTAATCCCATAAATTCATTCTATGCATGTTATAAATAAACAAGAAACTACTTTATTACAAAATAAGCATAATCTATCTTCGATTGGCACGGATCGTCCACCTAACCACTAAGATGCGGTACGACCCGTCTTGCCTAGGTATAAATTATCAAATTCTTTAACAGGATACATATAATCAATGAATAAGTGTAACCTATCTTCGGTTGGCACGAATTGTCTACCTAAATTACACTAAACTAGGGTGTAGTACAATCCGTCTTCCCTAGGCATGGCCTATCAAATCCTATTGATCATATGTCAATTAAACTCATTGTATAACCCTCATTCTCATAATCACAGAAAACAAGAATGATTTGAGATCAATAAAAGTAAAATACTTTCTAAGACAAGAGAAGAATTTCACAAATATTAATTTTGAAATTTAAGAACAATTGCATTTAATTTTTAAGAATAGAATCAAAAGGTAGCAATTCTCATAGTTATACAATCAACAAGCATAAATTGAAATTCTAGAAATTAAATACAATCAAACCATTGTGCTTGGATAGGGTTACATCAACACCCCACGAAGGGGTTTAGCCACTCATAATCTTCTAAGCTCCAAAGACAATTTTATGATTTCTAGCTCTAGGAAGCGGTGTCCTTTTTCTCAATGCTTAGAGGCCTATTTATAGGGCTTAGGAGAGTCCTAGAAGCCCTAGAAATCCCAGAAAAATCGTAATTCAGTCTTCTAGTCGGATTGGGAGACCTAGGAAAACTTTCCTTATCAATTTTGGACTCTTTTTACTCTCTGCCGTGCGTGTGCGCTCGAGCGCACTGTAGCTGCGCTCGAGCGTACTGTAGCTACAGTACGTGCTACAGTAATTTTGCTATAGTAACTCTGCTACAGTAAAATTGCTACAGTACTGCTACAGTAAAATACTACAGTGAATCCGCTACAGTAAAACTGCATTTTGAGCCTAAAATCAATGATTTTCTTGTATCTTTATTAAACACCTGAAAACACAAAAACAAAACAAAATCGAACAAATAACAACGCTAAGGAATTAACATATGCAAATTAAGGGGCTTGAATGTGCAACATTCGGCGCTTATCACACCCCCAAACTTACATATTGCTAGTCCCTTAGCAATACAAAATAGAAAATAAACTGAAAAACAAAAAGATAAGTCCATCTTTCGTGGGATGTACGATTGCATTTAGCGTATGCAACAAGTCTTTTAAACCCCTCGGCATTCCCTAGAGTACGAGTGAAGTCTCGTGAGGGTTTTCCAGGAATGATACCCACAAACATTGTCATCATTATGTAATTCAAAAGGATAAAGCATCACAAAAATAATGGTTCTCGTTCATTAGCAAGCTTAAAATTATAAACCCCATCTTCAAAATTCCAAAGAATTTACAAGTCAAATCACTTACAAATGGCAGATTGAGATACACAAATTTCAATTAGTGCAAAGTGAACCAACACATAGTCATGAGACTTCAAAATAATTCCAATATGAATGAATCACCATCTCAGAATTCATTGGACTTCATATCAAATGAAACAACCAAGGCATACAAATTTTTTTTTTTTTTTTTTTTTTGAGGCTTTGTAATGCTTAGCTCCCTTAAGCTTTCTAGTTAACCCATGTATCGAGTGTTAAGCCAATATCTCCCAAACCAAATGGCTTTAGGGCACTAAGTATAAAAACACCCCTAAGGACTTATTAACTCGAGTCAAAAAGGCTACGAAGCTAAGCTAGCCATTTTATTAATCAACCCAAAAATTTCACTTTTTGACGCGACCACTCACTGCTTAATGAGGCAAGAGGTCCGGTTACTTAGAGAAAAATTCAAACTTGATTTATTATTATTTTTTTAAAATTTTTTTTTTATATATATACATATATAGCATGCCAAAGTTATTCATTCAATATGTCAGCCAACAGAATTCAAGACATTGAAAACAAACATAATTGGTCTCAAAATTCATACCTCACAGACATGTGCTAGTGTGCTCAAGATAGATTTAAATTGAAACAAGAAGCATCTCATGTTGCCAAAAGTAAGTAGTAAGACTCAAAATCCCTAAGTCATATGATCATGTGTTCACAACTTTAAGCCTACCAATGAAATTTAAACCAAAATCAAAGCTCAACCATATGCTTAAGAATGACATAACAACATAAATGGACCGTGTTTTATTTTCCATACCCCCAAACTTGAATCATACATTGTCCCCAATGTATGGATAGAACTAAAGAATAAAATCAAGAGTATAGGAATACCTGAATGAGCAGATGGGGGCATATCATACCCCCAAACTTGAATGCAAAAACACATGTCCTGAAAAACAAAGTGATACTCCAACCAAATACCAATCAAGTGCACACATTGTTGTAAAAATATAAACAAGGAATGAAACAACAATGGATAAAGTAAACCTGGATGGAGATCACATACCCTGGTGGAGTGAGGAGTCAAGCGCATAGGACCTGCGCTTGATCCTATAAGGCATTTCTCAATGTAAGTCCGAGTCCCGAAGGATCTTACCTCGATCCTTTAGAAGTCCAATCAAGCTCTTCCATCCCTTCTTCTTTATGATCATGTAGCACTCCACAAGGAAGATGATTCTTCTTAACATCCCGAAACTTCTTCTCCCAGCTAATAGGTCTTGATGCTCCCCATGACGATGTTCAGGGTGTTTGTCCTGAACTGGTTTCATGATCAATCTCTTGTCTCTATGGGAGTTCTCAAAAACTGGGGTAGCAAGGGAATTTGCCAAAAAAAATTTCACCCCAATGACATCCACTTCAGCAACCTCTGGATGAAATATGTCCCCTATGGGGTTGTCATCAGGTGGTGGAGTACTTGAAGTGAGAGGCATAAGCTCCGGTGGGTTTCTCCATGATGGGGCTCCAGATGGAGGATCAGGAGGTGGGTCTTCAACAGTTTCTCCAATGTCATCCAAGAAGAAACATGCATTCTGATCAGGCGCATTCTGGAAGGCATTGAAGATGTTCAATCTGATCTTCATATTCCCAAAAGAGATCTTCATTACTCCGGTCTGGCAATTGATGCAAGCATTGGCTGTGGCGAGGAAAGGACGCCCAAGGATGACAGGAATTTGCTACTCTGGATTTGGGACCGGTTTTGTGTCCAGAACTATAAAGTCAATTGGATAGTAGAACTTGTCAACCTTGATAATGACATTTTCCACAATCCCGCGGGGTTTCTTGATCGAGCGGTCAGCCAATTGCAAGATAGTACTTGTCAGTTTCAATTCCCCTAGGCCCAGTTTCTGATATACCGAGTATGGAAGCAAATTAACACCAGCTCCTAAGTCGAGGAGAGCTCTCTCAATCTTAGTGTTTCCTATAACGCATGAAATTGTAGGCGCTCCAGGGTCTTTGAACTTTGGAGGAGTGTTATGTTGAATCAGAGAGCTTACTTGCTCGGTGAGAATGACCTTCTTGGGAATGTGCTTCTGATTCTTCCTCTTTTAAGTGCACAGGTCCTTGAGAAATTTTGCATAGGCTGGAATTTGCTTGATGGCCTCAAGGAGTGGGATGTTGATTTGAACCTGTTTGAAGGTTTCCATCATGTCTTGTATCTTCTCTCCTTGTTTCCCGAAGTGGGAGGGTGCCTTAAGCCGCTCTGGGAATGGGACCTTAGGCTCATATGGTACCTCAGGAGTGGGGGCAGATGATGAAGATGACTCGATGCTTACTTGTTTACCCTTGTCCTGATGCAGATTCGGTGGGGTCTCATTTTGCTCATCCTTCTTCTCCTCCATTATGTGGGGTCTCATTTTGCTCATCCTTCTTCTCCTCCACATGATTGTCAACTATTCTTCCGCTTCGCAATGTGGTGATCGCTTGAACTTGCTGATAGTATGACGTGCCCTCATCTACCATGTAGTGCCCCTTAGGATTTATCGCTGGCTGACTTGTATGCTTTCCTTCGTCCCTTTTGTTGAGGGTGTTGGCAAGTTGTTCAACTTGAGCTTCCAGCTTGGCAATGGATTGGGTATGTGAGTTTACTATCTCCTCTTGAGCCTTGACTGACTGCTTTATCTCGCTGGTCAGCTCACTCATTGCTTTTAACATCCGATCCTCAAAATTAGACTCTGTGGGAGACTGGTAGTGCTGCTGTGGAGGCCGGTAAGGGGAATGAGGTTGGTAGGGCTACCCGTTGGATTGAGCTTGATTGTGTGGCCCTGGGGTTGAGTTGCGCGAATTCGAATTCTTCCACGAGAAATTTGGATGATTTCTCCACCCGGGGTTGTAAGTATTGGAATATGGATCATTACCCGGTCTGGAGAAAGCTGCATTAACCTGCTCATTAGAAATGTTAGTATAATTTCCAGTAACAGGGCAGTTATTTACATGATGCATAGGACTGGAACAGAATGAGCATGCTTCAGTGTGTGTGTGTGAGCAACATTAGGAGCAAAACCAGCAGTCAACAGAACTTGATCTAACTTCTTGGTGATAGCCTCAACTACTTGGTTGGCCATGTTTGAGGAATGGCTGGCATCATACAAACTCTCCGTCTTGGGTGCTTTAGGTGCTGGGGCCCTTCGTCTGGCGGAAACCTGCTGAAGAGAATTGTTACTCAAGTTTTCAAATATAGACCATGCTTCATCTTCGCTTTTCAACATGAATGTCCCCCCACATGATGCATCTACCATTTTTCTATTGGACTCGGTTAGGCCATCATAAAAACACTGCACTAGCTGCCATTTCAGGACAGCGTGGTGTGGACATGATCTAAGCAAGCTCTACAACCTATCCCAAGTCTCATGGAAATCCTCTCCCTCATACTGGGAGAAGGTAGTAATGGCTAGTATCATTGGTCATGCCTATGGGAAAGTACTTCTTAAGAAATTCTTGTTGCAATTGAGCCCAATAAGTGATAGAATTGGGTGTTAAGGACTGGAACCAATGTTTGGCTTTTTCCTTGAGGGAGAAAGGAAAAAGATGCATCCTTAGGGCATCCTTAGTGAATCCATTCATTTTAGTGCTCTCACAGATTGCTTCGAAATCACTGAGGAATTCATAAGGATTTTCAGTGCTAAGCCCTAAGAAGGAAAGTAAACTTCGTATAGTGCTAGGCTTAATTTCATAATGGGTTGCCGTAATTTCCGACAACCGGAGACATGTGGGAGTAGTGTAAATGGTAGGAAGATAGTGATCTTGCAATGCTACATGGTTACCGTCCCCCATGGTCTCAGTGGAACGCTCTTCTAGCAAATTAGAGTTCTTTTGGGATCGAATTTGTCGAAGGGTGCGTTCAATTTCAAGGTCGCAAGAAATTAATGGAAAAGACAAAGAACGACGACCTCTCATAAACTAAACAGAAATTTAAAAAGAACAGAAAAGAAATAAGCTAAAAAACAAAAAACAAACAAAGCTCACAAACGGCCTTAGAGTGCACTTAGGGTTCTGGATGCAGGCTGCCGCAAGTGTGCTCGATCGCACGACAAGGTGTGCTCGAGCGTACTGCTGCAGATGGGTGCGAGCGCAGGAGTAGGGGGCTTGAGCGCTGCTGGCTTGGATCCTGCTAGAGTGCGTCTGTGCGCTCGATCGCAGTCACAGAGAAGGCTGCTTATGGACTTGTTTGCAATAAAAATCAAACACAAAACAGAATTAAAATTAGTAACTTAAAACATAAAAATAAATTATTAAGCTAAAATTAATCTCTAAAATTTGACAATAAAACCGTTAAGCAGTCTCCGGCAACGACGCCAAATATTGATGTGGTATTTTTGTGACCAAAAATATCAATTATAAAAATAACCACTCGCAATAGGACGAATCTTTGTAGGATACGGCTATAGAGAGGGTGTCGAACCTCAAGGACTGCAGGGGTTTAATTATCAAAATTAAAAGATCAAAGTTAACTTAATTAAAAGGGGTTTTGATTTGATTTGCTTAAAAACTAAAGTGCATGAAAATAAAAGAGATTTAAAATAAGAGTGAGAGTGTAGGGTATTGACTTCACCTCTATCCGCACAACAATGGTTAATCATAATTAATCCCATAAATTCATTCTATGCATGTTATAAATAAACAAGAAACTACCTTATTACAGAATAAGCATAATCTATCTTCGGTTGGCACGGATCGTCCACCTAACCACTAAGATGCGGTACGACCCGTCTTGCCTAGGTATAAATTATCAAATTCTTTAACAGGATACATATAATCAATGAATAAGTGTAGCCCATCTTCGGTTGGCACGAATTGTCTACCTAAATTACACTAAACTAGGGTGTAGTACAATCCGTCTTCCCTAGGCATGGCCTATCAAATCCTATTGATCATATGTCAATTAAACCCATTGTATAACCATCATTCTCATAATCACAAAAAACAAGAATGATTTGAGATCAATAAAAGTAAAATACTTTCTAAGACAAGAGAAGAATTTCACAAATATTGATTTTGAAATTTAAGAACAATTGCATTTAATATTTAAGAACAGAATCAAAACGTAGCAATTCTCATAGTTATACAATCAACAAGCATAAATTGAAATTCTAGAAATTAAACACAATCAAACCATTGTGCTTGGATAGGGTTACATCAACACCCCACGAAGGGGTTTAGCCGCTTATAATCTTCTAAGCTCCAAAGACAATTTTATGATTTCTAGCTCTAGGAAGCGGTGTCCTTTTTCTCAATGCTTAGAGGCCTATTTATAGGGCTTAGGAGAGTCCTAGAAGCCCTAGAAATCCCAGAAAAAATCGTAATTCAGTCTCCCAGTCAGATTGGGAGACCTAGGAAAACTTTCCTTATCAATTTTGGACTATTTTTACTCTCTGCCGCGCGTGTGCGCTCGAGCGCACTGTAGCTGCGCTCGAGCGTATTGTAGCTACAGTACGTGCTACAGTAATTTTGCTACAGTAACTCTGCTACAATACTGCTACAGTAAAATACTACAGTGAGTCCGCTACAGTAAAACTGCTTTTTGAGCCCAAAATCAATGATTTTCTTGTATCTTTATTAAACACCTGAAAATACAAAAATAAAACAAAATCGAACAAATAACAACGCTAAGGAATTAACATATGCAAATTAAGGGGGCCTGAATGTGCAACATTCGACGCTTATCAAGTTTGCTAACAGATGGGTCAACTTAATAATGATGTGTGTTCGTTCGGCACATTTTGCAGTCCTGGTAAATGGAATTCTGACAGGTCAAATTTTTCCTACACGGGGGATCCATCAAGGAGGCCCGATCTTGCTTTATTTGTTCCTATTCTATGCTAAGGCCCTGAGTGCACTCCTTATTCGTGCAAATAGAGATGGGGTATTTAGAGGAGTCCTTACATCCAAAAAGGGACCCCATCTCAATCATCTCTTTTTTGTTGATGATAGTTTGTTGTTTTGCAGAGCAGATATTAGCCATTGGAATAGAATGACACATATCTTAAAAAGCTATGAACGAGATTCGAGGCAAAATTGAATACCACTAAGGCGGTGATTTTTTTCAGCCATAATACATCGAGAAGAGAGCAGGCGGCTATATTGGAGATTGCAGCTATCCCGGCCACGCAGCTGTATGACACCTACTTGGGCCTCCCAGCTTTGGTGGGAAAGTCACGTACTAAAGATTTCAAGCTTATTGTTGACTGAGTACAAAGAAGACTACAAGATTGGAAACTCAAATTTTTGTCGCAAGCTCGAAATGAAATCCTATTAAAAGCGGTGGTGCAAGTATACCGACCTATAGCATGAGTGTCTTCCTTTTGCCGAAAAACTTTATGTTCCAACATAAATTCTCTTATGCAGAGATTTTGGTGGGGACATCAAAGTAATGAAGCTCGTATTCATTGGATGAGTTGGAGCCGTATGGGTGCTCAAAAGAATCAGGAAGGTATGGGGTTTAGAGATTTTTTTTGCTTTAAGAAAGCTATTTTGGCAAAGCAGGTTTTGCAAAACCCCGATAGTTTGATAGCATGCATAATGAAGGCTAAATATTATGCTAAGGGCCCAGTCATTGACTCACAATTAGGGAGTAAACCTTCCTTCGCTTGGCGAAGTATTCATGGCTCGCGAGATCTTTTTGAAGAAGGTCTAATTTGGCAAATCGGAAATGGTGAAAAAGCCCTGATTTGGGGAGATAGGTGGATACCCTTACCAACTACATTTAAGGTCCAATCTACATGTAGTCAGTTATCTAATGAGGCCAAGGTGAGTGTGCTGATTGACAAGGATTCTTGCTAGTGGAAAAGGAATCTCCTAAAGAGATATTCAGTGAAGAGGAAGTGAGGGCTATCCAGCAAATATCCTTGAGCAATACAAACCAATCGGACAAGCAAATATGGAGAGGAACAGCTAATGGGCTTTCTTGGGTTAGGAGCGCCTATTATCTTGCCAAGGAGATGGAGGACCGGGCAAAAGTAGAGAGCTCTAAAGGTAGGCACTGCAGTGAGGTATGGAAGAGGTTATGGAAATTAAAAGTGCCTAATGCAAAAAAGAATTTTATTTGGCGTGCTTGTCATGATATTCTTCCGACCAAAGATAATTTGATGCGAAGAAAGGTTGTGAAGGACCCGAAGTGCCCCATTTGTGAGCTGGAGATAGAGACGACTTTCCATATATTGTGGGAATGCCCGTGGCAATGGATGCATGGGGCTAATGCAAATCTAACCTTATTAAGGAAAGGAAATAAAGTCCTAATAAAATAAAATAAAATCCTAAGATAAAATTGACAATTAGCAGGAATTGTGACAATCTTTCCTTTTGTACTTCCATTGTCTGAGAACGGATAAAATTCTGATCAAGTGACGCTACTCCAATATTATTTTTGATATTTTCTTTATTTTCGTTTTTACCAAAAATAAAGGTAAATATCGTCCTACATCAGACACTCCCACTTGAAAAAACTCGTCCTCGAGTTTTCTTTGGGACATGGCACATGCGGCTCCTCTAAAGAAAAGTACTTGGAGAAATCTACATAAATAGCATCAAGACACGATTTTTCCTTTTTTTCAACTTCCACAAAAATTTCTCCAACGATTTCTTCTTGGATGTCATCTTCAGCTTCACAGTTTTCTTCAAAGGAATCGGCAATTTTCGTGGTGATTGTAATGAGTTGCACCTGTGACGGAGGATGTGGTGGTTGTTCTTCCATTGGTGTAGTCGTTGGAACAAGTATTTGGTGCTCCACAAATTGTTTCTCTAACGGCAACTCCATATTAATAGCATCAACATCCTTTTCACTATAATTAATATTCTCTTCATAGACGGAGCACCTATTTGGAGATTTATGAATATGGTTACGGACATGTCGAATGTGGCTTACATCATCATCAAGGAATCTGTTAACATAAGGATACAGAACGGGTTTCCTTTGGATCCCTTAGTCATCTTGGGTATCCCTGTGCTTCCGAAGGGCACGCATTTGCATGCTTTCAAATGTCTCCCACAACTGGCGCATCTCCTGTTGCACTGTTTGTCAAAACTCATGAAATTCGGTTATTGAAACAACATCTCTTTCACGAACGTCGTCGTTATAGAAGTTGTTGTTGTAGTATAAGTTGGCCATCGAATCCAGATAATGCCGGCTCGGATACCCCATGAATTTGGCTCTTGAAAGAGCCCCTCCTCTATAAGCGGCATTGTTGGAGAAGTTTGTCACCGTTGCGCTGATTGGCCATGATCAGGATAAAGCCTGCTTTTATACCAATTGAAGTAGCGGAAGACTAAGGTAACTAATCAAAGAGCAGCGTCTTTGATTTTGCAAGGAGAAGCGCCTTCGTCTTCTACCCAAAAAGATCAAAACAAGCTCGCCTGCTAAAAGAAAGATAAAACTCCGCAGAGTATTTGAAAGAGAATTCTCTGATTTGATAATAATTCAATGAGTTTTGTTTTACATAATAATCTAGCCTATTTATAGAAGAGAAATACTTATAGAGAAAGTAAACCTAATCCTAGTAGGAATAGTAAACCTAATCCTAGTAGGAATAGTAAACCTAATCCTAGTAACAATAGTAAACCTAATCCTAATAAGGAAAGGAAAATAATTAAAGCAAATCTAACTCTATTAAGGAAAGAAAATAAAGTCCTAATAAAATAAAATAAAATCCTAATATAAAATTAACAATCAGCGGGAATTGTGACAATTTGTCCTTTTGTACTTCCATTGTCTGAGAATGGATAAAATTCTGATCAAGTGGCGCTGCTCCAATATTATTTTGATATTTTCTTTATTTTCGTTTTTACTGCAAGTAAAGGTAAATATCGTCCTACATCGCCTGTAGCCATGCTTAGATATCTTCTAAGATACTCAAGAATCTCAAGTTTATGGTGTACTGACTTGAGCTAAATGGATCCGGCAATGGTTGTCATTGTACACGGTGACATACTATTGACGAAGATGGTGGCCAATGGTTGACCAGAAGCAGTAACTGTAGACGATACTTAGGGGCGGTGGCAGCCAGATAAAAGGTTGCCAGAGATGATGGTGATCGAAAAGTGGCTAAAGATGGTAGCAATGGAAGATGGCCGGAGACGGTGGCTATTGGAATCTCGCTAAAGATGGTGGCTACTAGAAACAATGGTGGTTGGAGATGGGAAAAAAAATTGGGCCAACAACAATGGGTTAAAACATGGCCAATTATGGACCCTACGAATTGGGCCGCTTTGGTCCGATGAATTGGCCAACAAAAAGGGCTTGGGCCAACAAAAAGCCAAAAGATCAACTAACAAAAAGGGCCATTCTTTTCAAAAGAGAAATGACCTATTGTTTAGGGGTCAAATTAGTTAAACCACCTATATGACTCGTCATTTACAAAGTGAAATGCTAGGAGTCAATAAGTTACTCATATTTGACTCATATTCTCATACAAATTCAATAGATCAACCATTAGATTTGTGGGGTCTGCCATTGACTTTTATGGGTCCACATAAGTCCACAAATCTAATGGTTAATTTATGAGATATGATGGACCAAATATAGATTAAAATGGTTGTCGGAGATGGGCCAACAACAATGGGTTAAAACATGGTCAATTATGGGCCCTATGAATTGGGCCGCTTTGGTCCGATGAATTGGCCGAAAAAAGGGTTTGGGCCAACAAAGAGCCAAAAGATCAACTAACAAAAAGGGCCATTTTGTTTCCAAAAGAGAAATGACCTATTATTTAGGGGGTCAAATAAGTTAAACCACCTAAATGACTTCTTGTTTACAAAGAGAAATGCTAGGGGTCAATAAGTTTCCTATATTTGGCTCATATTCTCCTACAAATTCAATATATCAACCATTAAATTTGTAAGGTACACCATTGACTTATGTTAATCCAAATAATTTAAGTTAGTCGACAAATCAAATAGTTAATTTATAAGATATGATGGATCAAATATGGAGAAAATATTGACCCCTAATATTTCTCATTTACAAAAGAGAAGGATGAAAGCATGGTGGAACATGGAGGCGTATGAAGCACGTGGCATGATTGGCAAAAGCTTTTGGTGGCACATGACACTTCTGATTTGGTTGAAATCAACCAATGAGCTTTCAATATATGCTCAAAAGACAGGGATTCGAAGCAAAAGGATATTGAATGGTAAGAAAACAAAAATTGGAGTCCATAGGGCCATTAGGTGTTGAAGATTGGTGTTATCCAATGGCTATAATACAACGAAAGAAATCGAAGAGCAATTCAGAATTTGAAAATGGCAACATAATACAATCGAGTTTCAACTGCTAAATCAAAGAGTTACATATGATAAATTACATTGAAATTCAAATTATAGGTACAAAAATAGAAAACAAAATACAGGTCATCCTATCGTTTGGCTGTTGTAAGTAGAATCATGAGCAGCAGCAACAATATCTTCTGATATTTGAATCGTATGCGAGGAGGCTGGAACTTGATAACTTCTGCAAGATAATGTTGCAGATGTAGAAGTTGACTGGATTCAATTGCTGGTGTGGCGGATAAAGGAAACATGTTCTAACACCTTCAAGATCTCTGTACCCTTCTAAAATCAACTAGCGGAATTCAGAAGGCAAAAACCATGCAAGCTATACAAGCTGCTGTGAACAAATAATTGAATAAACAAAAGCATCCAATGTTTGGAAAACAAGGATTGTCCAAGGGCCCACTCAGGGTCCCCTTACAAATTTTCCTCGTTTTCCAAGTCATCAATCTCGTTTCTTATTTTATTTTCCTTTTTTCAATTTTTTTTTTTTTTTGTAAGCACAAGTCATCAATGTCCACTACTAACACCAAGGATGCTGTTGAATAGACATGAAAGAAACATCTTACGTTGATACTTGTTTATCTGAAGTTTTTTCAAGGTACATGTCTGACAATTGTTTAACACATTTTCATTCTACAAGGGAAATACAAAGCGCAACAGCCATGCCCAGTATGAGTGAAGTTAAATGGATTGCTGTACATTTCAATGTTGAGTTGCCCTTGTTATTCATTTCTGCAAGCACTCCAACTGCAATGTATATAAATCCACCTGCAGTAAATCCCTGCACAAATAACATTTCCTTGAGATCATGGCTCCAAAAAGTAATCATTAACCAACGCATTCCTTGCCCAATGCTTCTCACCTCAATGAAAGATGACTGACCAGGATCTTGTCCCAAGAGCAAAGCCTACAGTAACAGCAGAAAATAGATTTCTCTTTCAAACCTTTGAGATACTAATAGCAAGGGATTTTGCCATCCCTAGGAAGACAAACTTACCAGTGCAGTTCCTGCTAGTGCCACCAGTGCTGAGAGGAAGTTGAAGAAGAGAGCTTTGGAGACGCTGAAACCAGACATCACAAGAATACCGAAATCACCAACCTGCAAAAGGGCAGAAGAACCAAATGAACCAAGCTATTAACTCCCAAGAACAAAGTATAAAATAATTATTACAACAATATAAAAATGCTGAATAGGACTCAATGGGGGACAAAAATAGGTTTTATAGGATAATAGTATGGCACATTAATCACCAAATATTGTAAATTCAGAGTAGACTTCTTTTACTTCTTTTAATTGTTGTTACACCCCCACGACGTTTAGGGGGTGGCCGCAGCCTCCGAGGCTCATCTGGGGTGGCTTATTCATAGTAGACTTCTTTTACCTCTTTTAATTGTTGTTACACCACCGCGACGTTTAGGGAGTGGCCGCAGCCTCCCCCATCGCCATCGGAGGTGGCCAAGCCACCCCCAAATCCACCGGGGGTGGTCGCGCCCCGACCTTGGGGGTCCACCCCGAGGTGCTCTGGGGGTGGTTGCCGGCCACCCCTGAAATTCTAGGTTTTCCCTTTAAAGAATGGTGGGGTTTTTGGTAATTTTGTTTAACTTCAATTAGAATACATATATTGTAACCAAACTAAGGAATAGGAATAACTATTCCATTCCACTTTTCTCTATTCCTGGTAATAACTATTCTTTTTCCTAACGGAATACTTAATCCGCGAACCAAACAAGCCCTAAATATTGTAAATTCATAGTAGACTTCTTTTAAGCGCATACAATGTTACAGGGAGCTACAAATCTACTTCAAGCGCATACAAGACCGTATTTTCTCAACCAACATCACAAACAGGAATGCAATCATTTCTAAATTTTATAAATTGACGAAATATGAATTCTGCCATTCAATACCCTAAATCACGAGAGAGCAGAAGAATCCACAAAGCTTGGATCTGTTTGGCCATCTCTACTGCAAAGTTAAATATTAAACCTGCCAACCCGAGATAAGATGCAAATAACCAAAGATGAGTATTTACCTATCACAAAGGACAGAAAGATTCACCTACCAGTTCGGGTTCAACAGCGATTTCTATAGATTCACCTACAAGTGGCAATTGAAAGAACTACAAGCTCAACTTGGCTAAGGAGCTAATAATTTGATTTTTTTTTTTTTTTTTTTTGGTAATATTGTATATATTAAAAGCGCAGAGGGGCACAACTTTAGTACATAAGAAGTATATAAGAGAACGCCTAGACGAAAGAGAAAATAGAGCAAGGAAATCTGAAAAGCTAATAATAAGAGGAGCTCGGTAAACAGTTGTCCAAGTAAAGAGAAAAAAAGAAATAGGACTTGAGCTCTTCTAAGGTCCTCTCAAGATTATTGAAGTTCCTATCATTTCTTTCCCTCCATATACACCACATAAAACAAAGAGGCACCATCTTCTAGACGACCGCACTCTGTGAATTACCCCCGGACCACCAGAAAGCCATTAAGTACACCACACTATTAGGCATAAGCCAGGAAAGTCCAAAGCGACTCAAAATGGCGTCCCATAAGGTGCTAGCAACCTCGCCGTGGAGTAGGAGATGATCAACGAATTCCCCATTCAATTTACAAAGGCAGCACCGATTAACCTCAATAAGTTGTCTTTTCCTAAGATTATCCAGAGTTAAAAATTTTCCCTAGAGCCAGCCGACCAAACAAAGAAGGCCACTTTGGAGGGAGCCTTAGTCAGCCAATTACTCTTCCAAGGGCAAGAGGGATTGTCTTCGTATGCAATGATCTTATAGAAAGATCTAACATCAAAGATCCCTTTGCGAGACGGGATCCACCAAAGCTTGTGGCCAGAAGAGCTAATAATACGGGATCCACCAAAGCTTATGGCCAGAAGAGCTAATAATTTAATGAAATGATCAGTTCCCAAAATTGTTATTTCCTCCTCATTTCCAAAATTTGAGAAGCAGCAGTACAGATAGGACCCCCCTAGATGCATTTTCCAAGGATCATGCTGTAGATAACCAATACTGTTTGAAACGAAGTCTCCAATGTTTAACAACCATCAAGATGTTGGAAATTCAAGGTCTTCGCTTTACCATGGTATGTGGTAATTCATACAAGTCTGAGTAAAAAGTATCAAAATCAAAAGAGGTAACTAGTCTCGATTTCAATAAATCATTAGTACGTTTCCATCAAATGTACCTCAAATGAAATGTGAAAATTTATACCAGAAATTGCAATACCAACTCATACAGAAACAATCAAACTGCCACTCATAGAGAACCAGTGGGCATATTAAAGGATGAAGACCTACAATCTACAGATATACTCAAAATATACATTTCAGCATCAAAAATTTGAGTCCCACCCCCCCCCCCCCCCCCCCCCCCCCCCCCAATCTGAGGAGTGCATGCTACCACGCATCACAGTGGTCAAAAGTCAAGAACAAGGATAGAACTTATGATTATGGAAACCAAGTCCCAGAATTCACCCCAAAATCTAAGCGGTGAATTCTAAAGCATGCATCATAGAGGTAGTAAGGACCAAGTAAAGAATAGAACTTAAGTTACAGAAACTGAGTCCCAATATCATTTCATATTAGCATTCTTACGTCTTCCTTTTATTTTTCAGAGCTAGAGAGGCATTTGAGCACTGGGGAGAGAGAGAGAAGTGTGGGGAAGGGTGGGACCATGATGGAAAATTAAAATTACCAATATAAACACATGTTGCAAAGATAACATTTGCAGCATGAAAATGGTTGATGGTTACTTTTATCTGTGACATAGCAACCAGCCATATGACTACAAGGAAACAAGCATCCACGTGGGAGCGACATGGACAATACATTAACCTGAACCCCAAGCTATGTCTCAAGGCCAAGTAAATGTACCATAATTCCTCACTGTCTCATGCCAACGGCAAGTTGAGCCTTATTTATGCTCCCTTCGCCACCAGACTTAGATGGCCAGAAGAACATCAGAATCTATCCTTCCTCAATTGGCCAAGCAGTAAGTCCCATGATCAAGCCGCAACCAGTTTAGTATTTCCTTTAACAAAGACTAAATCATTGCCTAAAAGGCTCTATTATTCATCAGGCAACACAATTATATCGTGAAAGGCCCATAGTCCAAATGAATCCTGCAACAGGCACATCCAAGCCTATGACTATCTATGTGGCTAGACCAGGCAAACAGGGCCATAATCATTAACTATTCACACAGAATTTGGCCCGCGCACATTTTCTTTGCCACCAGACTTGAGCTTCTAAGCTTCAGATCTCAACACTCCTTTATGAGCTGTAAAAAGACTCGAGTGACAAGCACATCCAGTTAAATACCACCCAAAATAAACTTTATGTAGTCAGCCATAAGCAAGCCTGGAATAAAAGAAATTGGGCCCCATGTACCTAATCTCCTCTGCCGCCAGACTTGGCCTTCTATAGCTTGAGCATCCTTCAGATAACGATGAGCCACAAAAAAAGCTCTCGCGAAGAAAAAAGATAGCTTTCTAAACATCCAAAAAATAAACCTAATGCTGTCAAGCAAGCCTGGAATCAACTCACTCACTGTCAGATTCAAATATGTCAACAAAACTCATGGACAGACATGCTAAAATTAAAGTGTTCAACATAGACCCGAAGCCCACTCCTTGGGGAGACGGTCACAGTTAACTAAGGTTGGGCTTTCTCCACCTTTGTGCTCCTCACTAATCCAAGACATTGCTTGGGAGTTCCTCAGTCATAGTTAAACAAAAATGGGACCCATAGATTCTCTTACTTGTTTCTCTTTAAAACTCAAATTTCTCAATCCCAAACATAAAGCCCAAACCCAAAGTAAGCATTTAATGCCAAGAATAAGCGTTGCTCGCCAAAGCAAACCATACTGCCCATCTCTACACACTTTTCCCCTTTATTTGATGCAAATCATGCAACCCAGGTGCTTCCTACACTACATCTATTTTCTATACATCTAGCGAGGTCATCATGATTTCTCATGCTTCCTATTAGCCTCTTTGGGTCTCTCACCATGGACAAAACTGATTTATGTATTGGGTTAGAGGAACCCTTTATTGCTCCGATTAGAATCCCTACTTTCGCACATTTTGCAGCGCTTAGATGTCAAACTAGCGGTATCACCAGCAAAATGTTACTTCTACCAACTTGATCTCAGTAAAAAAAACCACTCCCAACCTCCTCCATTTCCTCATCCTTCCAGTCATGGACATCTTATAGCCATGTTGCTAACACAAACAACGCGATCATATTTTTAAGCAACAAAGGTCCTCATCCTCTCTATCTTTCCATTTTTCACGTCCTACCACTCTAGAATCACTTCTAACAGCTAGATCTGCGCACAAAGCCACAGGTCCCTCACTCTTGTCCCCATCTTCATGTGTATGTTATAAACATGGGGAGAAATGCAAGCACAACCAGCTAAGAACAACTACAAAATGTTCCATGGATCATCTCTCTCTCGTCTCCCTCTCCATCCTGCAGTCATTACAGTCAGAACAATTCTAACATTCATAGGCTCGATCTCATCTTCTCCTAAATGCTACTCTAACATCCTCTTACGTGGATCATATATTCTATTTCGCTCACCCAACATGAGCTCTGTAAGCCCATATATCATGTTTTTATGTCTCCCTCTCCTAGCCTTTTTCTCTTTTGCCTTCCCCATATGCCAAACTGATGCCATACTTACTTTGTGCCCTCTTGCTCTTTTGGTAGTGATTGGCAAACAGGATATTCCTTGGATACAAAGTGACCTCATCACTACCTCAAGGCCCAGCACTGCAGACCTACAAGCAGGCACCAACAATCACTTATCCTCTCTTTAGTCAAAACATGTCTTTTAGACACAAAGTGGCACATGTCAACCCCATCAAAATGACTTCCAATAACCTTAGCTTAGAACAATATGTTACTATTTGTTTGAAAAACATTCTGGGTTCAACTTATAACGACATTGGTCTCAGAAAAGGCATATAACATTATACTCATCAAATGAATAAAAGGGAAATTTCATTAAAAATGTATATATAAAGAAGAACTTGAACCTCTTGAGGAAGCTCATGTGCAAGCAAAAACAGAGTTCTAGACCACCCGCCAACAGATCCATAAAGAAGGAAAGCACTTCCTAGAGCCATTCCATCAGTAAAATTGTGCTGTTATATTAACAAGTAAAACTGTGTTATGCGAATCCATAATTTCGTTTCAGACTTGCAAAAAATTAATTAGGAAAACGCTAGAGAACAAATAGTATGGCACACGTACAACACCATCAGAAAAGAGATTGAGATAACCAAACACAAGATTTGTTGAGGATTGAGTGGGTTCTTTCTCTTTCAAATCAGTATCCTCGGTGAAGTTATTTGCAGCAAAATCTACATCGGCTTTATCTTCTCTAGCACCAGCAACAGTGCTTCTCTGCAGGATGAAAGCATGACAGAAAAGGTTCAATATACGTTCCTATGATTCCATCAAAATAAACTAGCCAAACCCCAACTCTGGCTTCTGCACAAGATACTAAAAAGAACGTGCAG
The DNA here is from genome assembly GCF_965113065.1 of Corylus avellana. Taxonomy (NCBI): domain Eukaryota; kingdom Viridiplantae; phylum Streptophyta; class Magnoliopsida; order Fagales; family Betulaceae; genus Corylus; species Corylus avellana. Next base: position 16,312,658 of record NC_142493.1, read on the forward strand.
GACCTTCATATTTCCAATTTGTGAATTTTACAGATTGAATGTAGGTTTTAAGTCACACTAATGAGAATTAAGATACAGTAAGAATCTTCTATGCACAACAAACATGCATGGATGTTTTATCTGTGTTGTATGAGACTGTGACTGGTCAGACAGCCTTTAGCATGAACTGTCATGTCTAATCCTCACCTTGCCTGACCTCAACTCTGGGTTCAACATTCTACCATGTCCAACCAATGGACTGGCCATAAATCAGAGCAGATCTCATCCAGCGCCCAAACTTACACATAATATACCAACTCCTCACCTTCCGAAGATGTTCACGCTGGGTCAGATCATTTTCCTTCGAAGATTTTTCTGACACTTCACCTGACACTTTTTCTTCAGATGACATCTCCAATGTCTTTCCTTCTTTTCCATCTAAAGATACTGACTGCACAATGTCATGAGAATTATTATCATCATTCAATATCTTACTGCTCTTATGATGATGGTGGTGATGACCATGACTCCATGCATGAGCTCCTCTGGAGTTCTCTTCAACATACCTCACCACCTTCTCTACAACAAGAAAAAGTACAATACCAGCTGCAACAACCAATATATCACAATAAGAATTCAAGGTATTGTCACACAAATCTACAACGCCCCTGATAATAAACAGAAAAGCAACAAAATCAACAAAAAAACAAAGCAATAGGACTAGATAGAAGAGATTACAACATAGAATTATATACTTCTCTTTTAAAGGTAAACACAACCCACGCACTCAACCGAGAAGAGATACAATAAATAATTATATACTTCGCTTTTATAGGTAAACATTACCCACGCACTCAACAGAGATTGAACCAATGACCTAAAATGTTACATACAAGCATCGAATCATCTAATAAGACATTAAATAGCTCTTATCATTTTCTTTCTTTTCTTAGGGATATAAATTTTTCAATAGATTTTGAGAAAACCTTTCCAGTTTTAATTGGTATTGCCTGCGCAAAGAATGCCTCTGCAGCGGCTCACTTGGAGTTTTTTTGTGGTTCAATCAGTGGAACGTGAGCTTTGCTAGAGCGACTTATGATTGGGAGATGGATGTCTTTACCACATTTTAGGGTGTTGTATTCAAGTTGAGTAAGTCAAGGAAGTGATTATAAGCTATGGTGGGTCTCCTCCAAAAGAGGATTGCCTAAGGTTAGATCCTTCTATTGTTCCTTGGTTTGTAGCGAAGGCTGCTGCTTCCCATCGAAAAGTATTTTGTGGATTAAGGCCCCCTTGAGGGCAGCCTTGTTCGCTTGGTCAGTGGTTCTAGGTAAGATCCTTATCATGGATAACCTAAGAAAGGGGCATGTCATTGTGGTGGATAGATGATGTATGTGTAAGAAGAATGGGGATTCCGTGAACCATCTTCTTCTTCATTGTGACATGGCTTATGCCATTTGGATTGCTTTTTTCGATCGTTTTGGTTTTTCTTGGGTTATGCTTAGATGTGTAGTTTTTCTTGGACTACTGGCAATGTGCGGAGTGCGGCTGTGTGGAAGATGGTATCTACGTGCCTTTTATGGTGTTTATGAAAGAAAATAAATGACAAGAGTTTTTAAGACCGTTAAGAGGACTTTGGAGAAGATTTAGTCCTCTTTCTTCAAAACTTTATATCTTCAAACAATTGCTTATGTTTCTCATTTGTCAATTAGTTATAGTGATTTTCTTGTCTTTTTTGCTCCTTCTAGCAAGATGCTTCATCTTGTATACTTCCTATTTGCTAACGATTTTGGAAATTGTTTTTTTGTGTTTTGATTTGAAAAGAGTTTTTTTATGTGGTAGAAGTTGATAAGTGTGTTCCGAGGGGTCCATATTTGACAAGTATTGTCTGTAGGGTCCACTGAAGAAAATGTTTAGCGAACTTTTAGTGTTTGGTGTTTTCAAAGAAACAAAAACTAAACATGCTTGTTTTGAAAAATCACACTTTTTTCAAGTGTGGAACCTAACTTCTTATTTTAAAAAATAAAAAATAAATAGAGAGGTGGCCACATGGCCTGCCCATGCAACTACCTCTTACCTATATTGTCATCATTGTTGTTATTATCATTATTATTATTGTTGTTGTTGTAAAGCCTTTCTAGGTTGGAGCTATGAACCATAATATTTTTTTGATAAGTAGGTTGGAGCTATGAAACATAATATTTTGACCAGTACCAATAGCAATGGAACCATGCAAAGTATGCAGAAAAAATGTCTACATTTCCTCTACACGAATTTGCTCATCAATCATCAAGACACATTTAGTCATCCATTTAAATCATGTACGTATATATCCATACACATAAACAAGTTGAAACAAGAAAGCATAGTTGACATGGTTACTAAGAAAAGCATCAACTATATTACTACTAACCAAGGATAGACATTCCTACAGAGAGGTCTTTCAAAGAATGCGAATGTGAAAGATCATGTCCAAGATGATCATGATGAGCATGATCTGCATTGTGATCATGCGAATGGGAGTGTTGGCCACCTGCAAAAACATAAAGAAATTAATTCATGTCAGATAATAACATAGTTAAACCTTTAACACTTCTTTTTTTTTTTTTTCAATTGTTGACCCAAGAATCAACCTAAAAAGGAACAAGCTTTTAAACAAAGTTTAATTAAACTTTTGTAAGGTTCAAAGCTTCATATCAAACATGTTTTAGGCACCAACAAAGCAAAATTGAAAAGTCTCTAAGAACACCGCCAAAAGCAGAAATTTTGAGGAGAGACACAGAGAGATGATGGAGCAGTTAGTTCTAAAAATGAAGCTGGACATCTCCAAAATAAAATAACCTAGAGAAATAAACCTAACAGCAATGAGACTCGAATTGAGAAAAGCCTAGTAAAAACCTTCAATGTACCAGTCACCTCAGAAAAAAGTAAAATATGGAGACAGTAGGATACCATTGGCAACTTCTTTTAGCTTTTAGAGAATATTTGACGTGAATTTTTTTTTAATAAGTAATCGAAATTCATTAAAACGCAAAAAGGCGCCCCCAAGTACATAAGAAGTATATAAGAGAAACCAACAAAAAAAAAAAAAAAAATCAAGAAAGTCATTTTTTTTTTAATAAGTAATTGAAATATCATTAAAAGAGCAAAGACACAACCCAGGTATACAGAAGTATATAAAAGATACACCTAACCAAAAAAAAAAAACCAATAAAAAAAAATGGGAAACTACTTTATCCCCCTCGAGCTACCATCCTTTTTGCAATGTCCCCCAATGTTTCAATTTTTTCAATGTCCCCCCAATCTACCATTGGGGTTGCAATGCCCCCCTTCCGCAACCCAAAATAACAAAAACATCCTCCACAAGATAAAAACTAAAATTGAAATATTGGAGGAGGGACACTGCAAAAAGGATAGTAATTAGAGGCGGGTTAATGTAGTTAACCCAAAAAAAGAGATTAAGAAAATCATGATAACTAGACAAACTAAAATAGTCTAAAGCAGTTGTCCAATGGTAAAGAGTAATAGAGAAAAAAGACTATAGTTCCACTATCGTCCTTTCGCAGTCTTTAAAACTTCTATCATTTCTTTCTTTCTAGAGACACCACATTGGATAAGACAGAACCATCTTCCAACTACACTCTGAAGACTACCACACTGCCCTCTCCAACACGCGCAAAGGTCTAGCCCAACACAAACGAAAAAAGCATCCCATAAAGCACTAGCAACAGCACATGAAGTAAAAGATGATCTATAGACTCCCGACTCCGCTTACACATACAACACCAATCAACCACTATGACATGCCGCTACTTCAGGTTATCCATGGTGAGGATCTTCTCTATGGTGGCTGACCAAACAGAAAACACCCCTCTCATGGGCAACCATCCAATGGTATAGGGCCTTGAAGGCCTTTAATTCCACCACCGTCCTCTCGTTATCTTCAAAGCTTTGATCGTTTCTTTCTCTTTTGATACATCACATTAAGCAAGATAGAATCATCTTCCATACTGCTTCACTTTTAAGGACTACCAAATTGCCCTCTCCAGCAAGTGAATGGATCTAGCACTCGACGAGGCATGAACCATACTAACCCCAAAAAATCGAAGATGGAGTTTCATAAGTCACTTGCTATAACACCCTAAAATTATTAGCAAACTAGGAGAGGAAAAATTCTTTTTTGGCTGAGTTGGGCTTAGAATAAAGTGGTATCTTAACAAGACCCCACTCTCCTCTACTACGACAATAACAGGGGGAGCCTCCCAAAAAAACCAAAATCTCTCCCTTTTTCCTTCAATAGCCACCAAAGCAGGAGACCAAAAGGAATCAAAGTGTGGGCTTGAGGCCTCTCTCTCTCTCTTTCTCTCCCCACTTTAAAGAGTACTAATGATTGGGTAATTGTAATTTTGATGATTGTTTCAAGAATTAGCAAATTTTGTAGAGAATTGGACAATTTGGAGGGGAAAACCCTGTTCCCATATATTGCATGTCACGATTTTGTCTCAATTGTGGAGTATTGATGTTAGCTTTGGTTTCAAATGGTTAAAGTGGGTACCGAAATGGGTTGTGATTCTTGGATTAAATGTTGTCTCAAATTGTATGTCGAGTATTAATGTTAGTTTTGGATTCAAATTATTAGTGGGCACCGATGTTGTAACACCCTGGCTCAAACCATGATAATTAAATTTGAAACTTGGAATTAATAAGTGTGGGTAGGAATTTTAGAAGTGTAAAATAAGTCAATAACTAACATGGGTAAGGCCACACTTAGAAACATTTTACTGGGGAGTCCCGTTCGAACAGGCTTTTACCTACATTTGAACGAGATTTACCCATATTAGAACAAGATATGAATAAGGCCACATGTTCGAGATTTAAAATCTCATTCGAATGAGAATAGTCATGTTCCTAATTTAATAGGTAAACTCCACTCACTAGATTAAAAGGTCGATAATCCTTAAGATTAATAGCAGATATAATCTTCGGAATAAGAGCAATGAAAGTACCTTTTAGACTTCTTTTAAACTTACCTCTAGCATGGAAATCAAGGAAAACATTCATTATATCTTCTTTTAAAACACCCTAACAAGAAGAATGGCATAGAGTAACTGTTAAGGCCCACTGAGGCCTTATTATTGTTCAAAGCTTTCACAACCTCAAAAACCTCACCTTCCTCAAACACTCTTTCCAACCAGTTGGCCTCAACCTCACCAATAGAGTCAAAAAGAAAGGTCACAAATCAAGAATTGCACCCAATTCACCCCTATCAACCCCAGAGCAAACTCCACCAGCAGAGGTTCTGGGATCCTCTGAACACCAAGACGAAACCCTTCCAATCTTGATATGTCCCTTCGGTCCTGTCGTATTAGAATTACTAGATTTATCCCTAGGCGATGAGGAAATTGCCAAAGACTTCCTCAATCTAGCCAGCACTTTTGCATACAACCTACTATCAAAAGCCTTAACCATAGTTTCTAACAACAGCGCCAACACACTTTCCACCCAAGCCAAGCAAAGAATGACCACCTTTATGAACCCCAATTGTCTTAACTCTAATCCCACAAACGCATAACAAGTGGAACAATTCTAGAACGGTGCTGAACTCAAAGGTGAGAGCTTTCCGCCTCTTTCCAGCTCTACTTTCCTGGAGTACGATATATCCCCTCCAACAACCCATACCATACTCCGCCACAAATGCCCATGCATATTAGAATACACATTGGGCAAGGAAGGCTGTGTTCTAAACCCTGGAGGATTTCACAAATTCCTTCATCCCTCTTCTTGAACCATAACCTCGACTGTTGCTAAAAACCAAGATACACTAACTTACCTACGAAGATTGATTGAAGGTTACCCCTACTCCTTTCATAAAGTCGTAACACTGAAGTCCCCTCCCCCACTACAAACTTGAAGGATTTGGATTCAATAAACCACCACCTTGAATCCCCCATAAGAAAGAAAATTTTCAATTAAAAGAACTAACCTTATATCAATGCTGGAAAACTAATAGACCGAAAAGCACTGTACTCGCCTTCATGCATCGACGAGAGAGAGGGGAGGCAACAAAAACGGCATCATTGTAGAGGGCATAATAGAATAGCCAAAAGACACGCCATTTTACATGAATTAAAGTTGTAAACAAGTGGACACATCATTAATGTATAGAAATAGTATCTGATCTAAATCATACCAAAAGCATGCGGTAATTGGTGAAGAAAAGCATCTCCTAGCATAGCTCCTGCCTGAGAATGGCCAAATCAAACTAACCAAATTAATTGACATAACAAAAAAAAAAAAAAAATGGAAAAATATATATTATTGATAATAATGAGCTCTGAATTGGTGAATATATGATAAATACCAACAACAACAACAATAATAATAATGACCTTCGAATAGGTGAATATATCTGTTGAGTGTATAAAAGGATGAACAATAATGTAAGTGAGTGGCCAATCGAGAGCAACTCAACTAAAAGTTTGACTCAGCTCAACTTGTCTGCTTAACAAGTTGAGTTTAAGACTGGATTAAGGCTCATGACCTGATCTAAACATACAATTTTTTTTTCTTTTGGGGGCTAGGTTTTATTGATTTGTGACATCAGATTTGGCCCCCCTAGAGTTCCTTTTTGACACTCTCTCTCTCATACCGCAAGTATGAGGCAAGAAAAAATAAATATGTTTCTGGCAACTAGCCATTGCGAATGACCAAAGGTGGAAGGCATAGCTCCTCCTTTACGTTCTTCGGGTTTTTTGTCTCTTGAATTTCCTTGAAAAATCTGGTTTTTCATGTTAAATTTCAGTTTTTTCTCTTTTAATTCTTTTCTTTTCTTGTTTAGCAATCTCAATTTCAAAGATAGGTTGATCTTAATGAATTATTTACATACTACAGAATTTGATTGGTGCAAATAGAAAGATTTTTTGAAGCATTTTTGCTCCTCGGTTCATTAACCCTCTTAGCCAACTTTGGCTCATCGTTTGAAATGAGCCTAATCAAGTTGAGCTCAAGCTTGAGGATCTTTTTCATGAGCAGAGCTCACGAGCTCAAATTGAACTTGAGCCAGTTCAAGCCCAGGCTGCTTGGTCTCAGCTCAGCTCAGCTCATTTATACACCCACCACCACCCCCCCCACCCCACCCCCCCCCCCCCCCAAAAAAAAAAAAAAAAAAACAATTGGAAAACATTACCATTCCATGGTTTTTAGAGATGATTAAATCAACACTCATCACATTGAACTTCATTCCAATTTCAGCTGCATGAATGCATAAGCTAATAACGTAATCCGAGGTTGGTTACAGAGGACATACTAGGCACATCGAAACTATGCCAATCAATAAAGGTTTTTGGTCAGGAGAACGTGTCTACGATGGTTGTTCAGGTCATTTGGTTGCTTTGTTGCAGATTTGATTTTCTAGCAGAAAAGAACCTACACTTTGTGTTGCTTCCTTGTAATATCAGAGGAAACATGGGAAACTCAAGCACCTATACCCAAGGAATGTCACTTTTTGTATACAATTTCAACTTTCATAAACTTCTATATTGCTGACATTCTAGACAGTTATATCAGTCCAGACTAAAGAGGAGACAAAACTTGTCACCGTTAGAACTAAATAAATTCAACTAAAACCAGCAACATGATTTTCAATGCTTATAACAAGGATTTGAAGCATAGTAATAAGAAATCGCAAAAGTTCATCATCTTCTTTTTTGTTTAATAACTTCAACATATTCACAAAAGTGATAATTGTCAATCAATTTATAATTCATAGTTGCCATTAAAAAGCATCAGTTACAAAAACCAAAGGTGCAGTAGCCTTAGTAATTGAAACAGAGGATACATATCCATAAGTATTCAAGAGATGTACCATAAATTTCATTATTAAAAATAACCACTTAAGATTAATAAAGCAAACACATAAGCTAGAAGAACTAACCCCAAATAAAGCCAATGAATCAACAACTGCTTTTGATGGTTTCCCTCGTACTGCAATAACTCAAAAGAATTCAGTCTCTTTAATTGGGATAGGTGTCATTAATTTCAGCAAAATTCATTACCAAATTAGAGAATAAGTTATTTAAATATGTATTGACAATTACGTTACTTACCAAATATTACCGGCAGGATAATCAGGCATATTAGAGAAGCCATGCTCACCAAAAAAGAGCATCCCAGAGCATTTACCCAGAGACCTACAAGCAAAAAAAGAGAAAGAGCAAAAAAAATTAAAGCGGGGGAAAAAGAAAAAGAGAGAAATATATAACCGCACCTCATATTGGGATAGTTTAAAAAGTAAATATATCTAGAATATTTTCTTTTACTAAACGCAAAGAGTAATCAAAATGGATACTGAACTTAGTGTTAGTCTAAGTGCTACAAAGTAGCAACCCATAATCAACTATCAAATAAGGTAACATAGGGTTATTTGCCAAAATCCAACACAAGAAAAGTGAGTGAATTTACTAGTCATGCCTGTGGTAGTATATTTCATGTCAATGATTACCCCTCTCTGATGAGGTATCTTTGTTTCATTCAGCCAGCCAATGAATTTTCTATACAGGCAACCTGGTAGCAAATAGTATTCCCACTTAAAAGGAGACCTCAGCAGGTGGCTTTTGGTATGTCTGAATTAGCATGTTCTTGACAGTACAAGGCCTTCTAAGATAGGATACTAGGGGTGTAAAAACAAAACCTGGAAACCTGTTAGGAAAAATTGGTAACCGGGGTGCCCAGTTCCGGTTACCAGTTTTGGGGTTTTTAAATACCCGGTTATAACTGAGTATACATATATATATAATATTAATAATATATATTTTTAATTTTATATATCTATTTTCGAATTTAGTATATTTATTATTATTATTTTACTCTAGGGTTCACAAAAATCGTAAATCAGTGCAATTTTGGTTATTTAGTATATTTATTATTTTTTTTACTCTAGGGTTTTGGAGGAAGGTTCTAAAAGAAAATAAGTTGGCTTGCAATTTTGGATCATTATCTATTTAGACCCAAGAATGTTAAAACTCAAATTAGACGAAAAAAGATTAAATTAAGCCCAAAAATTACCTAAAATAAGCCCAAAATGTAAAAAAAAAAAAAATATATATTAAAAAAACCAGTTACCCGGTCTGGATGACCGGAACCGGCCAGTTATTGTATAACCGGTTAACCGGGTACCCTGTTTCGGTTCTGGTTTTCAAAAATCAAAAACCAGATACCCTGATTCCAGTTGCCGGTTTTGGCCAATAACCGAGAACCAGGACCAGTTTTCACCCCTATAGGATACTATTCGATTTTGATATATCTATTAAATAAGTAAACCCTCTAGTATGCGTAGGAAAAAAAAAAGAAAAAAATCTAAGAGATGCTTATCAGGCCTGGGACTCCGATCAAGAATGCTTTTGATTCTGTTTTCGATTAGTCTAAGTCATCGAGCTTGGCCAGGACGTCTATGCATGCTGCTTCACCAACCGCCAATGGCAATCCTTTGGGCTTGGGTGGCTTTGAAACAGAAAAGGAATCTGCTTTGTTGGATGGCTTTGTCAATGAAAAGGGTCAATCGAATAAGAAAGAGGATAATGGGCTGGAGTTAAGGATGGGTGAAGCAAGTGTGGTCTGGATGCTTGATATCCATTGTGCAAAGGTATAGACAGGCAGGTTCAGAATTGGTGCTTTGAAATAGGGAGGAACCATTCATTTGCAAACCTTTAAACTGTTGCTTGCCTAGTGAATGATATACATCATTTTATTGGTCTATCTTGTGACAGGTTTGAAGGGCAATTTATGGCATTGTTTGCAGCTATCGAAGCGAGTCATAATCATACAGGATCGGTTTCTAACTCCAAAGCAGCCTTTCGAAGTAATAGAGAGCTGAAAAGATTATCCTGCTCAATAAAATATGATTCCACGAGAGTGAAGGGGAGGGGTATTTGGTTTATCCATGAAACCCAAACTATTATCATGTGTTGGGTTATAGAAATTGGTCATATTCAGTGTTCAAAACCATAAATCCTGTTCCCTTAATTCTCCCAAGTGTTTGGTGTGAAAAAGGGAAGTTTTTAGAGGATTCTGGGAGGTTCCTTCAGATAGCTGTCAAAAAACCGTCATGACCTTCTTGCATCTAGAAGAACATATACTCTCGGCCTGGTTCCATCAAATAGCCGTCAGAAGACTGTCATAACGGTATCGCATATGGAAGAACAAAGACTCTCGACCTGCTTTGATCAAATAGCTGTTAAAAGCCTATCATGACGATGTAGCTCGGAAATGTCTCGACAACTATTCATCTGAAAGCCGTCATTATGTTGGCTATCAAACCTACCAAGTGTCAAGAAGTTAGCAATAAAACCCTAGCTTCCATCATGACATAATTCTACTGTCATGGGGTCTTAGTCTACCTAGAATCACTTAGAAGTAATTTTCCCTTCACCATTGTTAACCCCTAGTGATGTTTTCCTAAAAAGCTTAAAGCTTTCTACCATTTGGGGCTTTTGTTTTGAGTTTGTTCAAATCAAACTATACACTACCTTGGTCCACCAAAAGAGTCTACCAAATGAGTAGGTGAGGAAAGGCACTTAAAGAAGATTAGTTATCTAGAAGGCAAGCGAGAAGCTTATTGTTGTATAGAGCCTTCAATTTACAAAAAGGGGTTTTTGTAAGTTTCTATGTCTGTATTTTAAATCTTCTTCATAATAGTGATTTCCTTGATTTGACTGCCCTAGAGTGGTTTTTCCTTTTGATGTATTCTTAGGGTTTTCTACTTCGTAACAAAAATACTTGTCTTATGGTTGAGATGTGTTTTTGTTGAGTATTGTTATTTACTTTCGTTATTTAGTGCTTGTGTGTTTGATATGGGGGTTTAAACTCGGTCTTGTGTTCTTTCATCCTGGAATGTAAGAAAGTTAAATGGAGGGAAGAAGTGCCTTAGAATTAGGAATTTACTCAGAGAACAGAAGCCAAATGTGATTTGTCTTCAAGGGACCAAGATGGAGATTATGTCCTATTGTGCATAGCTTATGGGGTTGCAATCATATAGATTGGTGTTGTTTGGACTCTAGGGGGGCCTCGAGTGGTATTTCACTCATGTGAGATAGAAGGTTGGGGTGGAGACAATCGAAGTGTGTGGATGAGTTCTTGCTTGTAATTTCTTTCAAAAATGTCATTTATCAATTTTCTTGGGCTTTCGCAGATGTTTATGGACCAAATGCTTCTTTTTTATAAGTTTCAAGTACCAAATGCTGATGGTGATAGAAGGTTTTTATGGGATGAATTGGCTTGTTTGCGTAGTTAGTGAGACTTAACATCACGCATCGAGGGGGATTTTAATGTTGCGCTTTCCTAGTGAAAGATCGGATGAGGCCCATTACTGTCCAACTATGTTGGAGTTCTCTAAATTCATTTCGGAGCAGGGGTTCATGTACATTCGACTAGTGAACGATTCTTTTACGTGTTCCAGCAATCAGGACCTCCCCTCCGGGCAGGGACAGAGCCAGAAAGTTTGATGGGTAGGGGCCAAAGTATACCTCGCAACAAGGACGGCTGGCCCCAAAACCAATTTGTTCTCTACTCGTCTTCTCGTGTTTAGTTTTGAATCATAATCCTACTACTACTACTACTACTATTAGTATTATTATTATTATTTTGTTTTTTTGCTTTTACAATTATTTTCAATTTGTTAATTCAACTTGTATGTTTTGAATTCGGGAAAAATATATTGTAATCTAGTCTAACAGGGAGTGTACAAATGGCTCTATGCAGTGGAATCTTTCCTTCATTCGTAGGGTTCATGATTGGGAAGTGGAGATCTTGGCCTCTTTTTACACTCTCTTGTATTCGCACTTGATGCGTGGGGTAGGGGATGATCGGATGTGGTGGATCTCCTCTCGTAAAGGTGCTTTTGAGGTTAGATCTTTTTACAGGATCCTTGCTTCTAAAGATCCCTCCCCTTTCCCTTGGAAGAGTTTATGGCGCACCAAGGCTCCTTCGAAAGTGGCTCTTTTTGCTTGGACGGCCGTGCTTGGGAAGACTCTAACCTTGGACAATGTTCGGAAGAGGGGTATTGTTGTGATAAACCGTTGTTGCATGTGTGAATCGGATGGGGAGTCAGTTGACCATCTCTTTCTTCATTGTGGGGTTGCGCGTATCCTATGGAATGCCATTTTCTCTCGGTTTGGTTTATGCTGGGTGATGCCTGGCAGCGTTAGGGGGCTGTATGATTCTTGGTGGGTGGGTGGCAAAGCTCGCAGTGCTGTTGTGTGGAAGATGGTCCCTCTTTGTCTTATGTGGTGCATCTGGATTGAGAGAAATGCTAGATGTTTCGAGGACTTGTCTAGGAACATTGAGGATCTCACTCACTTTTTCTTGTACACCCTATTCACTTGGACTGCTGGTTGGCTAGCACCTTTAGTGATTAGTTTCCCTGATTTCCTCCTTATGTTCTCTTCTTCTTTTTCTCCCTCTTAGTCGCTCTCTTGTATACTCCCTGTGTACTAGGGTTGTGCCCCTCTGCGCTTTGATAATGCATTTTTTACTTATCAAAAAAAATATATTGTAATCTAGTCTAATTTTGGAGGGAACAAAATTAACAAATTGAAAATAATACAAAGACTCATGCTTTTTAGTCTCAATCTCATCTATAAAGAAGAGCAGAGAAGGCAATGGTCAAGGGTGTTTATCGCTAAACAGATGTATAGAAACCTATTTAAGCAATTTATTGTCGAAAACAAGAGAGTTGGAGCCTGGAACAATAATGAAAAAATAATTATTTTCTCAAGAAAGATTTAAATGAGACCCACACTACAACAAAAAAGGATCAAACGGGTTTTTTTTTCTACGCAGGATCAAACAAGTTTAATCTTGCATAAGTACTGCTACGGCCCAACTGGGACTCAAAGTGTTCACTCTTTTCCTACTAACGGTAACGCACAATCCCACATGGACCATGTGACTCCCCGTAACCACGCTGCATTCCTACCTCCCTCATTAATCGCAGCCATCAAAATCTCTTACACAAAAAGTGAACTAAGTTGGCTGGTTCAAAGACTAATCTCTCTCACCCAACTTTTTTCTTATCTCTCTCTCTCTCTCTCTCTCTCTATTTCTTCTTATCCAAATGAAAGCGTAATTGGCAGATTTGGTACGTCATTAATGGCGATTGATCAAGAAGCAGTGAGTTAAGTGGGAGTGGAGAAGAAGAAATGCATACACATGCTAAAAATTTTTATGGGTAGGGCCAAAAACATTTTATTGATAAGGGCCAAGAGGGGGGAGAGGAGAGGGCCTTGGCCTATTCCGGCTACTCCCAACTCCATCTTTGCCTCCTGGTATCAAATTGATAGATTTCTTCTTTCCCTTGATTTGGAAGCTAAGATCCTTGATTTGATTCAAAATAGGTTATCTAGACTATGCTCGGATCACTTTCCTATTCTTCTTGATTGCAGGGTCTTCATGGAGCCAAAACAACATTTCAAGTTTGGGAAATGTGGCTAAAATCAGAGGGTTTTGTTGATAGGGTGAGATTGTGGTGGTCCTCTTACCACTTTCAAGGATCTAAAAGCTGATTTAAAGAGCTTGGAATGAGAAGTTTGGTAACGTAGGGAGAAAGAAACAGGTGATATTGGAAGAATTACGGGAGCTGGAAGAGATAACAAGGAAGGTTACAGTGATTAGTCAACTCCTTTAGAGAACGTGAATTTGAGGCAAAACTTAGATAATTTTTTGCAACTCTTTTGCAAAACTTAGATAATGTTTTAGAATTCTTTTTCAGGTTTCAATGTTTCGCACCAGGAATTTTTTTTTTTCTTCCTCTTTTAGTTAAGTTTCACATGACATCCAGATATTTTCGTAAGTTATAGTCTCTCCCATAGTAATGATTACTTGAAAAAAGAAGCCTCAAACTATCGAAGTGCATCAACCAAAGGATCATTCCACAAGTGTGCATGCCTTAAAAGTGCAAAGTCAATGAAAACACAACTACAGAATTGTATGCATAACAATGTGAAAGAACACCAAAAGAGCAAGTGTTGAGATCAAATATGCAAGAAGTACCATTGGATCCTCCTTAATCGAAATGTTAATTGGAGAAATGCAAAGCAAACACCGCACAGTCTACTTTATGGTTATATTCAGCCAAATAGAATCTGCCTTTCCAAGGATACAATGACCGATTCTGATAAAGTCATTAAGCTTGTGTGTGTGTGTGTGCGTGGGCGTGTGTGAGAGAGAGAGAGAGAGAGAGGGGTGGGCGGAGACTCTAAATTCTCATTAACATCCAAGATCAATGAAGTGGACTTTAATTTTTCATTAACAAACAATGAAAGTAAAAAAAAAAACACTGATTCAAAGACATACTCTACAAATAGAAGAACTTAAGGTGATGAACACCTACTATTTCACCAGATTAAATCAGAAGTTGAAATTTAGGCCGCAGAAAGAAATTACAGCATCCTATGGCCCATTTACTCTCAAAAGGCGTTTGTGCTCAAGAGAAAGATCCCTGATAGACCGCTAAATGCATCAACCTTCTCCCAAAATTTTGTTTTCCAGAGAGACTGCAAGGTTTACTTGGAGACCGTCTAAGTAGTAGCACATTTAGATTTTCGTGTTAATGAAAATTGTTCACATCATCCTTCATTCAAGTGAATAGTGTGACCCAGAGCAACCAAAGGAAGGAAAATGAGCAGGAGCAGCGCAGGTAAAGGCATAGAAAATCAGTTGCGTCCATATGTTACTGACTAATTGATGCTCTATGCAACTTATTTCTTACTGCAACGTGTATACAGAGAGTCGCGATCAACTTTGAGGAAATTTACTGCAATCAAATTGAGAAAGGGCAAAATTGTTCACCATATGAGATCTAATGCATCCCTAAATAGTGCTTCAACTTCATCTTCAACATTTCTTTGGGCCACAACACAAAAAACACCCAAAAACATTGCGAAATTCTAATGACTTTCTTTTCCCACACATTTCTCACCAATCAAGCACGCATTTTCACGCAAAACAATCTATTAAAGAGTAGATTACCTAGACCCGAGAGCTCCGAAGTACCACCAATATGTTCATGATGATGGTCGTGCTCGAAGCCGAACCCGTACAATTTCATATCCTCCTCCTCCGCCAACTCCTCCGGAAGCTTCGAGACCAAATGGTCCTCATGATGATGATGATGATCATGATCATGATCATGGTCGTGTCCGTGATCACAGTGGTGGTGAGCACGGGACTCATGGACCTGCGACGCACCGTGTCCGGAGTGGCCCCAGCTCAGATCCAAGCACAGCCCAACCACCAAAGCCGTAACCAGCACGGAGATACGAAATGCCATTTCTTCCAAATGTAACGGAAAGGAACTGCGGAGGTTTTGGGTGACGGCCCGATAAATTAGGGGCGTGTTTGGGGGAGGGGATTAGGAGTTGCGGCGCTTGCAAGTGCCTTCGATGGTGATGAAGCAAACGAGGCCAAAGAAAAGCACGATTATGCCGATTATGATGCCGAACATCACTACGTCCATTTTTGTACTTGAATTTTAATTTTGTTTTCCTTTTCTCATTTCTTTTTTTTTTCTTTAATTTATTTTTTGGGATTTTCTCGGGGCGCTAAAAGAGGGGATCTCACACTCACTGCATCTGTCTGATTCTGAAACCAAAGGCAAAAGCTATGGTGAAGTACTGTCTGCTCAGTCCACTGCTAGATTTGCTACTATTGGCTCCTTCAAATCATCACAAATCGCTAATCCTCCGTTGCTGTTCACTCGGTGCATCCAACGGTCCACGTGGAATTTGGTACCCCTTTAAATCCTTAATCTTCTTTTACCCTAATTTGTTAATCTTTTAAAGCTTCTAGCTTTCTTAAATCTCTTTCTTTTTCTTAAATTTAGAAAACAATTCTTAAAAAATCACATGAAAAATAGGACTGTTGGTTCTTCTAACAATATTTTAATATATTTATCATAAAAAACAATATTTTAATATAAAAATGATTTATATTTCTTCTCATTTTCTTTTAACATTTATTTGAAACAATATTTAAATTGTTGGACACAAATTTCCTCCAACTTAGTTTGGAGGAAATTTCATTCAATCCACTCTAATAAATGCCAAATATATCATTTAACATATTTGAGTTGTTAAAAAATAAATATTTTGGTTCCTAAATTAGTAGAAATATAATAAATGGCCATTAAAAATGTTAAAGAAAACATGTGCAAATGGAATCAATAAGGCTGTCACTTAGCCTGCACCTAGCAATCAAGACATAGCAAAATTCTAAATATATCCTCTCAATGGTTGACAGAACCAAATGCTACTACTCTTTTTTTTTTTTTTTTGGACATGTCCACACAAGGGAAGGGGGAGGGAGGATTTAAACTAGTGACCTTCACTTCATGAGACGTGGTCCACAGCCGATTGAACTACCCCTTGGGAACACCAAATGCTACTGCTACCATACTGTTGTAATGCCCCCAAAATTAGACTTCACCATTTTAGTAGGGTTATTAGCAATTCTTTTAGTGCAGTTAACTAGTAACTGACTTAGGGGATCATCCATAACAAGTCAGACTAAATTTAAGCGGAAAGTGGAAATATAAGATCTGAGAATTCTATAATCATGAGGTGTAAAAGCATTATCATCATCCAATGGTTCAGAGCTCCTAACTAGAAATAATTACCAGCCAAACCTGGTACTGCATCTACATTCTAGCAAGTCCTCTTATTCTTATAACCAACAACCTGATCAACCACAAATATTTTGTAAGTATAAGACTTAGTAAGTAAACCTCACAATTGAGTATGAAATGAACTTATAAGTTACAATTACGTATACTAGAATAATAAACTTGAGTTTTCACAATTATAATAGGTGTTACCTCTGCTATTATACTTCTAAATGCAGTTTTGGTTTTGAAGTGGTATGACATAATTTGAGCAACAATTAGCAATCATTTTCTGTTACTATCCTCCACAGACTAGGACTAACACCCTAGTTGTCTCTACCACGTGAGTTTGCTTAGTAAGTAATAAGTCGGCTATGTGAGCCCTAGTAGGTTTATAATTCAATAAAGAGTATCTTAGTGATGACTCAGCCCTAGTCTTTCCTAGGGTACATTGTAATAGTTTACTATATAAAGGTATGTTATGTTATGACTAAAGGCAGAGAATAATTATCATAAATCAACCTTGTGTTGTTACGCGGTCTTTCTCAAAGGCTTGTAACAACGTGGTATCAGAGCCGGCCATGGCTGCTTCTGGTTCTGCTTCGAGTTTCGCTTACAACACCGACCAGTGGCTGGATCGCTTGGAGACTGCGTTTGCTTCTGAGACACGCAACCTTCGCGAACTCTTGGCTGCAATGAACATCTGTTTTGATCAACTGCCCGAAGATCACCATTCCAGCACAGAAGAAGGATCCAATAGCCACAACAAAGGGCCAAGGACCACAAGAATAGGATTAGGGTCGAGTGGATCAACAGCCCCCAAGATTGCTAAATTAGACTTTCCCCGGTATGGAGCCAGCCACGACCCAACAACCTGGATCTATCAGGTGGAACAATTCTTTGAATACCACAGCACGAGTGAAGAAGAGAAGCTACCCTTGGTTACCTACCACCTTGAAGGGGATGCACAACTGTGGTACCAGTTGTTCAAGGAAGGCGGAGCAGGAGAGGTCTCGTGGCAGGCACTAAAAAGGGGATTACATGCAAGATATGGACCAACCTTATTCGAAAACTTTTTTGGAGGCTTAACCAAACTCAAGCAGATTGGCACAGTCCGGGATTATCAAATGCAGTTTGAGCGATTGTTGAGCTGTGTGGGAAGGTTGTCTCCTGAACACCAACTTGGGTGCTTCATTAGTGGGCTCAAGGAGACCATCCGAACCAAGGTCCAAGCAGCTAGACCCACCAATCTCACGGCTGCAGTGGGATTGGCCAGGTTATACGAAGCCAAGCACCAGGTTCAACGTCGACCTTCACTATTGGACAACCATCGACGGGCAAGCGAGCCTCCCCTGCCATCTCCGGCGTTGACTAGGGCACAAACACCGCAATTTCAAAAATTGACAGCGAAGGAGGTGAAGGAAAGAAGTGAGAAGGGCCTATGTTTCAATTGTGATGAAAAATTTGTACCTGGCCATCAATGTGCTAACTTTTTTGGTTAAAAGTGATCACCACAGAGGAGACATCAGCGTGTGACGAACTCAAGATGTAATGCTTGGAGCAACCAGTTACAGAGAGGGAAGACGCACCTGCCATTTCTTTATATGCTATCTCTGGCCTGCAGGGACCACGCATGATGCGGGTAAAGGGCTGGATTGGCCACAGCAAGGTGGTGATGCTCGTGGACAATGGGAGTACCCACAACTTCATCAGTCCAGCCACAGCAAGGAGGCTGGCTTAATTCTGGCGATTGAAGGGAATCTAGAGGTTTTAGTAGCTAACGGCGAGAGGCTGACTACTGGAGAAAATTGCAAAAAACATGACCATCTGCTTGGGCACAACCCTCTTCCAAATTGATTTTTACATCCTGCCCATTGAGGGGTGTGATGTTGTACTGGGAGCCATCTGGCTCAAAATGCTAGAACCCATACTTTAGGATTTCTCTAGGCTATGGATGAGTTTTGTGTGGAGGGGAAGCACGATTGAGTTGCAAGGGGAGCATGCACCATGTGACAAATTCACAGAAGGATTCAAGGCCATTAAGGCAATGTGTGGTGGGTTGTGGGGCATGTTGTTGCAGCTCCGAGCCATCAAATTAGGAGAACAAGATGTGGATTCACAAGAACTGGGCCCGGAGATGCAAAGGGTGCTGGAAGGGTTTGTTGAGCTGTTCCAAGAGCCAAGGGAATTACCCCCCACCCGAGCCCATGACCACAAGATTCCAACACTTCTAGACCATGGTCCTGTTAGTGTTCGACCCTATCGCTACCCATTTTACCAGAAGAATGAGATTGAGAAATGTTGTGCAAAAATCTACCTAAATTAATAGATGAATAATTGTACGTTTTACCTGCAAGTGCACAAGGTCAACATAGTAGTATATGGTGCAAGTACAGGATCATTCCCACGAGAATTGCTAAATTTATATTTAAAAATAGATTCCTTAAGCAAAAGCAAAACAAAGATTGATTGTTGAAGTGATGATAATAAAGGGTAGGGCTTTGATATCCACCACTAATTATATTTAGCTAATATAACAATATGGCAATGCTTTGATCAAGTTATGCATATCTAATGTTTATCAACCTTAGGGCATGGCATATACTCCTAAGACTATAGATTTCCCTAAGCAACAAGTTAGGCATGGCGTATACTCTAACTCTTTTCATTTCTAAGGGATTTAGCATAATTTATATTAAGTTGTTCCATAGGAAGGCATATGTTCTATGGAAATCGACAAACACATGAGGCCTAGGGCATGGTATATACTCCCGGTTCTCCTTGTTGATTAACCCAAGAACTCGGTGTGGATTTCTTTTGTTACTTATGTTAAACCCAGGACTCGGCCATCCAAATTGATTTAACTAACTAGTCTGTACCACATGCATATGTTGATCAGACACACACATATGAGGAATTCATGCAAGTAGGTATTAATCAAGTTAAATAGCACAACAAGATCATCACAAAGGCGCCAATATTGAAATATTAACAAAACATAACTAGGGCTTCAATCAAGCCCTACTAATTAAATTAGCTACACATAAAGTTGATGTTAAACATCTTCATAAAATAAAAGAAAAGAAAGGAAAAGAATAAACCCGAGACTTGAACTTGAAGAGCTCCTATTCTTCACCTTACCAAGTATATCTATTCTAGATGCTTAAGGGTCTATTTATAGGCTTTAGAAGTCCTAGACAAAGTAGTAAACCTAGGGATTTTCGTAGGGTTTTGAGACCTATTACAATTCGGAGTTGGAAAACCCTAATATGGAAAGAATGTCAATCCAACCGCCACTTGATAAGTCTCCTGCGCACGGGTGCGCTCGATCGCAAGTCTGCGATCATTCCTTCTTCTGTCATGCGCTCGATCGCTCTTGGCCTGCTTGATGCTGTGTCCTCTCGGGTATTGCGCTCGATCGCAGGTGCCCTGTAATTGATCGCAGTACTAGGGAGCTCCAATTGTCTCCATCTTCTCTTTTGAGCTCAAATCACCTAGTTTTACTTCATTTTATTCCAAAAACCTGTAAAAGTATGAAAAACACAAAAAAGAATTAAAATGGCCTAATTAACTAAAACCAAATGATTAAAACATGCAAGTTAAGGGCCGAAAATATGAATATTTTAGCACTTATCACACCCCCAAACTTACATATTGCTAGTCCCTTAGCAATACAAAACTAAAAACGAGAATGGAAAAACAGAAAACAAGAGATAAATCCATCTTTCGTGGGATGTATGATTGCATTTAGCGTATGCATCAAGCCTTTTAAACCACTAGAAATTCCCTAGTGGACGAGTGAAGTATCGTGAGGGTTTTTCATAAATATTACCTACAAACAACATGCACAGTTCATGTTATTCCAAAAATTAAAGCATCACTTCAAGATCATGATTTTCATTCATTAGCAAGTTTTTTAAAAAAATGAACTTCATCTTCACAATAAATTGGAATCTCAAAGTGCAGTTACTTACAAAGGACATGCTAAATCATCACAAGTTTAAAATTTGTGTACAATGAATTAGTACAAAATTATGAGGCTTCCAAATCTTTCCAATATGCAATGTCTCCTTATCTCAGAATTTACTGAATTTCCTACTAAAATGACACACTGACATATTTCTTTTTTTTTTTTTTTTTTTTTTGTCAGGTTGTGCAATGTTGGTTCCCTTAAGCTTTCTAATTGATCCATGTAGCGAGTATTAAGTCAATGACTCCCAAACCAGATGGTTTTAGGGCATTAAGTGTAGAGACACCCCTAAGGACCTACTAACTTGAGTAAAAAAGGCTCTACAGAACCAATTAACCATGACATTGATCAAATCTAATTTTTTCACCTTTTGACGTGAACACTCAATGCTTTGAGACAAGAGGTCCAGTTACTCAATGAAAAGCCATCAATGATCATTTAATTCACATATCTTTTTTTTTTTTTTTTTTTTTTTTTTTCTAATTACAGTTCACATAATCTTTAGATCATGTAATCTAACACTTAACTATAGTTAGATAGTTAGTATTTACTATTTAATATGGTAATACTTACTTGTATATTAACTATTCAATATAGTTATATATTTAATTAGTTAACAGCTTAACCATATGTTTAACTACTATTTATGTAACTTGTGTTAATTAACTTTCAGTTTAGTTTTGTTTTTAAAATAGTTAACTTTTTTTTTCTTTTTTTTTTTTTTGATGAAAACATCACAAGCAAGAGCTCTTACACAGAGCATAAAGCTCTAAAGCAAATCATAGCCGAAGCTAAGGTTACAGACATCAAAGATACAAACATAACAATTTAGCAATCAAGATCCATCAGTGGCATCAAACATCCGCTAACCCATGACTAGTCTTCCGTTTTAAAAGCAGATCTGCACCAGACAGACTTAATCCAATGCATAGGTAGCTCTTATTCCTCGGCCCTGAAAGTAGAGAACCTCCAAGCCGAAACTCATCCTCCTCGACCCAAAAGCCAAGATATCGTTCACATCCATAGCCCAAGGGTTTGGACCAAAATCAAATACCCTGAAGAGCATCAAGCGGGCAGATCAAGAGAGAGGACAGAGCCTTATTACAAGCAACGAAAACAAATACAGGGAAAAAACAAGAAGTAAAAAACAAATAAAGGGAAACAAAAAAGACAACAAAAAGGAAGCCAACAAAATACAAGGAAAAAAACAAAATGAAAGAGCACACTAGGCGGATGACAGCAGCCGGAAGAAAAGCCGACCGCGAGCTTGCCAGAAATCGATGCGGAAGGTGGTGTTAGAAGCTCATCACGGAGGGGGACGCGTGAAAAGACCCAGCAGTGGATGGTGGATGGCGAAGTAGGCTCGGAGGAGATTGGCGGCACACTCAAAGAACAGAGGTATAGTTTGAATGAATCTCCCAAGAGCGGCACCCACAAAGTGTGCCAAAGCTAGCAAATCAAACACAACAATGACAAAACAACAAGAAATAAAACGATTACATGTAAATAAAAACATAAAAACAAAAACCCCCAAAGCAGAAAAACACGTCGGAAAGGAAGGCTGCCGGGGAAAACTAGCTAGAACACGAGGACACAGCTGCGGCAGGTGGCGTTGGACCCGGACGGAGTCGGAGAACCTGGTGGTGGGGTGTGCAACAAAATGGGTCTGGCAAAGGATAGTAGATCGATCTCTGACTAGGCCGATCCAAGAGCCTAAAACAAAAAGATTGGACAAATGAGGGGAAAGAGGTGGAGAAGAAGGGGAAGGAAAAAAACACCTCCCAAGGAGCTAAGGAGCATCAGGTAAATAGACTAACTCACAAAGAGAAGAGGGCGAGGGGAGGGGGGGAGGTAGCAAAGGATGAGGGGAGGAGGGGGAGAACAACAAAGGTTCTTCCCCTCCTACGGCGCTCTCTGTTAGAGATGGAACCCTAGTAGAGAGGGGAGGGCGAGGACCCTGACACATTTTTGGTCCATTTTAAAATAGTTAATTTACTTAGTAATACTAAGTTAGTATATATTAACTAACATGTATATATATATATATATATATAAGTAGCATATACTTATTTTTTTTGTCAAAACAACCTATAGTTAACTCAATTAGTGATTTAATATATATTAACGTAGTTAATATGTTAGTTTATCAACTTGGGTTTGCTCTATGCTTTTTTCAGAAATTCTGGCCGATGATTGGCAAAGAGATATGTAAAGCTGTTTGATGTGGTATTTTTGTGTCCAAAAATATCAATAATAAAAATAACCACTCGCAATAGGACGAATCTTTGTAGGATACGGCTACAGAGAGGGTGTCGAACCTCAAGGACTGCAGGGGTTTAATTATCAAAATTCGAAAGATTAAAATTAACTTAATTAAAAGAGAATGATTTGTTTGTGTGAATTTAAAGTGCATAAAATAAACGGAAATAAAAAGAGTAAATAGATGAGAGAGAGAGTAGGGTATTGACTTCACCTCTATCCGCACAACAATGGCTAATCATAATTAATCCCAGAAATTCATTCTATGCATGTTATAAATAAACAAGAAACTACCTTATTAAAGAATAAGCATAATCTATCTTCGGTTGGCACGGATCGTCCACCTAACTACTAAGATGCGGTACGACCCGTCTTCCTAGGTATAAATTATCAAATTCTTTAACAGGATACACACAATCAATGAATAAGCATAACCCATCTTCGGTTGGCACAAACTGTCTACCTAAATTACACTAAACTAGGGTGTAGTACAATCCGTCTTCCCTAGGCATGGCCTATCAAATCCTATTGATCATATGTCAATTAAACCCATTGTATAACCATCATCCTCATAATCACAGAAAACAAGAATGATTTGATTTCAATAAAAGTAAAATACTTTCTAAGACAAGAGAAGAATTTCACAAATATTGATATTGGAATTTAAGAACAATTGCATTTAATAATTAAGAACATAAATCAATTGTAGCAATCCTCATAGTTATACAATCAACATGCATAAATTGAAAATCTAGAAAGTAAATACAATCAAACCATTGTGCTTGGATAGGGCTACATCAACACCCTATTACAGAATTAGCCACTCATCGGGGTGCTAGAATGGCCTCCTGCCATGGATTATCTCCTCTTCAACTTGTCAAGCCTCCAAGAAGATTTTTGTATCTAAAACTAAGCACACCTTCTCTTGAAGGTTAAGGGTCTATTTATAGAGAGCAAGCCAGTCCTAGAAGCCCTAGGAAACCTAGAAATTTCGGAGATTTAAGTCCAAGTCCAATTAGGATAAAGAAAACCTAAGTCCAAATCGGAATAGGATTCGCCCAGAATTGCGTTCCTATCTTGCGGGGCGATTTTGGCATTGCGGCGCTCCGAATTAGGAAAATTCTATTTGACAATTATTTGTAGCAATTTGAGTTAGGTTTCCAGTGCCGCTTGAATCACCTCAATCGGATATTTGAGCTGAAAGTTATGACCAAAATACCGAGATGTATGCAGAATCCAAATTTGAATCCAATCCGATTTTGACTCCAATTTGAAAAATTTCGAATTAATCCTTTTCTTTATTTGATTAAACTTAACCATGATTGGTTAAGTTTAACCATATCTTCTAGGTCTTCTCAAAGTATGCTTTTAAGCCCAAAATCAATGGAATTAATTGCATATTGATTTATAACCTGAAAACACAAAAACAAAACAAAATCAAACAAATAACAATGCTAAGGAATTAACATATGCAAATTAAGGGGCTTGAATGTGCAACATTTGGCGTTTATCACACCCCCAAACTTACATATTGCTAGTCCCTTAGCAATACCAAACAGAAAATAAACTGAAAAACAAAAAGATAAGTCCATCTTTCGTGGGATGTACGATTGCATTTAGCGTATGCAACAAGCCTTTTAAACCCCTAGGCATTCCCTAGAGGACGAGTGAAGTCTCGTGAAGGTTTTCCAGGAATGATACCCACAAACATTGTCATCATTATGTCATTCAAAAGGATAAAGTATCACAAAAATAATGGTTCTCATTCATTAGCAGGCTTAAAATTATAAACTTCATCTTCAAAATTCCAAGGAATTTACAAGTCAAATCACTTACAAATGGCAATTGAGATACATAAATTTCAATTAGTGCAAAGTGAACTAACACATAATCATGAGGCTTCAAAATAATTCCAGTATGAATGAATCAACATCTCAGAATTTATTGGACTTTATATCAAATGAAACAACCAAGGCATACATTTTTTTTCTTTTTTTTCTTTTTTTTCTTTTTTCTTTTTTCTTGTCGTAGGCTTTGCAATGCTTAGCTCCCTTAAGCTTTCTAATTGACCCATGTATCGAGTGTTAGGTCAATGTCTCCCAAACCAAATGGCTTTAGGGCACTAGGTGTAAAGACACCCCTAAGGACTTACTAACTCGAGTCAAAAAGGCTACGAAGCTAAGCTAGCCATTTTATTAATCAACCCAAAAAATTTCACTTTTTAACGCGAACACTCACTGCTTAATGAGGCAAGAGGTCCGGTTACTCAGTGAAAAATTCAAACTTGATTTATTATTATTTTTATTTATTTATATATTTTTTTTTATAGCATGCCAAAGTTATTCACCCAATATGTCACCCAACAAAATTCAAGATATTGAAAACAAACATAATTGGTCTCAAATTCATACCTCACATACATGTGCTAGTGTGCTCAATATAGATTTAAATTGAAATAAGAAGCATCTCATGTTGCCAAAAGTAAGTAACAAGACTTAAAATCCCTAAGTCATATGATCATGTGTTCATAACTTTAAGCCTATCAATGAATTCCAAACCAAAATCAAAGCTCAACCATATGCTTAAGAATGACATAACAACAAAAATGGACCGTGTTTTGTTTTTCCATACCCCCAAACTTGAATCATACATTGTCCCCAATGTATGTATAGAACTAAAGAATAAGATCAAGAGTATAGAAATACCTGAATGAGCAGATGTGGGCATATCATACCCCTAAACTTGAATGCAAAAACACATGTCCTAAAAATAAAGTGATACTCCAACCAAATACCAATCAAGTGCACACATTGTTGTAAAAAGATAAACAAAGAATGAAACAACAATGGAGAAAATAAACCTGGATGGAGATCATATGCCCTAGTGGAGTGGAGGGTCAAGCACACAGGGCCTGCACTTGATCCTAGGAGGTATTTCTCAATGTAAGTCCGAGTCCTGAAGGATCTTACCTCGATCCTTCAGAAGTCCAATCAAGCTCTTCCATCCCTTATTCTTTATGATCATGTAGCACTCCACAAGGAAGAGGATTCTTCTTAACATCCCGAAACTGCCTCTCCCAGCGAATAGGTCTTGATGCTCCCCATGACAATGTTCAGGGTGTTTGTCCCGAACTGATTTCATGATCAACCTCTTGTCTCTATGGGAGTTCTCAAAAACTGGGGTAGCCAGGGAATTTGCAAAAAAATTTTCCACCCCAATGAAATCAACTTCAGCAACTTTTGAATGAAATATGTCCCCTGTGGGGTTGTCATCAGGTGGTGGAGTACTTGAAGTGAGAGGCATTGGCTCCGGTGGGTTGCTCCATGATGGGGCTCTAGATGGAGGATCAGGAAGTGGGTCTTCAACAGTTTCTCCAATGTCATCCAAGAGGTAACATGCATTCTGATCAGGAGCATTCTGGAAGGCATTGAAGATGTTCAATCTGATCTTCATATTTCCAAAGGAGATCTTCATTACTCCGGTTCGGCAATTTATGCATGCATTGGCTGTGGCAAGGAAAGGTCGCCCAAGGATGACAGGAATTTGCTTCTCTGGATTTGGGACCGGTTCTGTGTCCAGAACTATAAAGTCAACTGGATAGTAGAACTTGTCCACCTTGATAATGACATCCTCCACAATCCCGCGGGGTTTCTTGATCGAGCGGTCAGCCAATTGCAAGACAGTACTTGTCGGTTTCAATTCCCCTAGGCCCAGTTTCTGATATACCGAGTATGGAAGCAAATTAACACCAGCTCCTAAGTCGAGGAGAGCTCTCTCAATCTCGGTGTTTCCGATGACGCATGAAATTGTAGGCGCTCCAGGGTCTTTGAACTTTGGAGGAGTGTTATGCTGAATCAGAGAGCTTACTTGCTCGGTGAGAATGACCTTCTTGGGAATGTGCTTCTGATTCTTCCTCTTTTGAGTGCATAGGTCTTTGAGAAACTTTGCATAGGCTGGAATTTGCTTGATGGCCTCAAGGAGTGGGATGTTGATTTGAACCTGCTTGAAGGTTTCCATCATGTCTTGTATCTTCTCTCCTTGTTTCCCGAAGTGGGAAGGTGCCTTGAGACGTTCTGGGAAAGGGGCCTTAGGCTCATATGGTACCTCAGGAGTGGGGGTAGATGATGAAGATGCCTCGATGCTTACTTGTTTACCCTTGTCTAGATGCAGATTCTGTGGGGCCTCGATTTGCTCATCCTTCTTTTCTTCCACATGATTGTCAACCAGTCTTCCGCTTCGCAATGTGGTGACGGCTTGAACTTGCTCCAGCTGAGATGTGCTTCCTTCTACCACGTATAGTCCCCTAGGGTTGGTCACTGGCTGACTTGGAAGCTTTCCTTCTTCCCTCCTGTTGAGGGTATTGGCAAGTTGTCCAACTTGAGCTTCTAGTTTGGCAATGGAGTGGGTATGTGAGTTTACTCTTTCCTCTTGAGATTTGATTGACTGCTTTATCTCGCTGGTTAGCTCATTCACTGCTTTTAGAATCTGATCCTCAAAATTAGACTCTGATGGAGACTGGTAGTGCTGCTGTGGAGGCCGGTAAGTGGACTGAGGTTGGTAAGGCTGCCTGTTGGATTGAGCTTGATTGTATGGCCCTGGGGCTGAGTTGCCCGAATTTGAGTTCTTCCATGAGAAATTGGGATGATTTCTCCACCCGGGGTTGTAGGAATTGGAGTACGGATCATTACCTGGTTTGGAGAAAGCTGCATTAACCTGCTCATTAGCAACATCAATATAATTTCCAGCAAGAGGGCAATTATTTTCATGATGCATAGGACTTGAACAAAATGAGCAAGATTTATGTGGTGTGTGCCTGTGAGCAGTATTAGGAGTAAAACTAGCAGTCATCAAAACTTGATCTAGCTTCTTGGTGATAGCCTCAACTACTTGGTTGGCTATGTTTGGGGAATGGCCTGCTTCATACAAACTCTCCGTCTTGGGTGCTTTAGGTGCTGGTGCCCTTCGTCTGGCGGAAACCTGCTGAAGAGAATTGTTACTTAAGTTTTCAAACATAGACCATGCTTCATTTTCACTTTTCAACATGAATGTCCCCCCACATGATGCATCTACCATTTTTCTATTGGACTCGGTCAGGCCATCATAAAAACACTGCACTAGCTGCCATTTTGGGACAGCGTGGTGTGGACATGATCTAAGCAAGGTCTGCAACCTATCCCAAGTCTCATGGAAATCCTCTCCCTCGTACTGGGAGAATGTAGTAATGGCTCTCCTAGTATCATTGGTCATGCCTATGGGAAAGTACTTCTTAAGATATTCTTGTTGCAATTGAGCCCAAGAAGTGATAGAATTGGGTGTTAAGGACTGGAACCAATGTTTGGCTTTTTCCTTGAGGGAGAAAGGAAAAAGACGCATCCTTAGGGCATCCTCAGTGAATCCATTCATTTTAGTGGTCTCACAGATTGATTCGAAATCACTGAGGAATTCATAAGGATTTTCAGTACTAAGCCCTAAGAAGGAAGGTAAACTTCGTATAGTGCTAGGCTTAATTTCATAATGGGTTGCCGTAATTTCCGGCAACTGAAGACATGTGGGAGTAGTGTAAGTGGTAGGAAGATAGTGATCTTGCAATGCTACGTGGTTACCGTCCCCCATAGTCTCAGTGGAACGTTCCTCTAACAAATTAGAGTTCTTTTGGGATCTAATTTGTCTAAGAGTGCGTTCGATTTCAAGGTCGCAAGAGATTAATGGAAAAGATAAAGAACGACGACCTAGCATAAACTAAACAGAAATTTAAAAGAAAACAGAAGAAAAAAAAAGTTAAGCTAAAACAGAAAACAAACAAGCTCACAAACG